>NW_024403367.1:0-15060 GCF_007990345.1 Gossypium hirsutum | reverse complement strand
CAGTCTTTGGGTTAAACAAGTCAAGTTCATGTGAGCTAGTGGCCGCTATAGTGAGTCACTGTTGTAAAATGAATTAAGCTTCTTTGATGGTGATGATACATGTGCAATAACATGGTTTCAATGCCCAAGACTCAAACTTGTCTTATGACCTTCAATAATAAGTTGCTAATAATTTCTTAGGCAGCCTTCTAGGGGTGTAAACAAGTCAAGTTACATGTGAGCTAGTTGGGCTTGCTATAGTGGAGTCACTGTTTGTAAAATGATTAAGCTTCTTTGATGGTGATGATACTGTGCATATAACATGGTTTCAATTCCCAAGACTCAACTTGTCTTATGACCTTCAATAATAAGTTGCTAATAATTTTCTTAGGCAGTCTTCTAGGGGTGTAAACAAGTCAAGTTACATGTGAGCTAGTTGGGCTCGCTATAGTGAGTCACTGTTTGTAAAATGAATTAAGCTTTTTGATGGTGATGATACATGTGCATATAACATGGTTTCAATCCCCAAGATCAAACTTGTCTTATGACCTTCAATAATAAGTTGCTAATAATTTCTTTGGCAGTCTTCTAGGGTGTAAACAAGTCAAGTTACATGTGAGCTAGTTGGGCTGCTATAGTGGAGTCACTGTTTGTAAAATGAGTTAAGCTTCTTTGATGGTGATGATACATGTGCATATAACATGGTTTCAATGCCCCAAGACTCAAACTTGTCTTATGACCTTCAATAATAAGTTGCTAATAATTTCTTAGCAGTTCTAGGGTGTAAACAGTCAAGTTACATGTGAGCTAGTTGGCTCGCTATAGTGAGTCACTTTTGTAAATGAATTAAGTTCTTTGATGTGATGATACATGTGCATATAAATGTTTCAATCCCAAGACTCAAACTTTCTTATACTTAATATAGTTGTAATAATTTTCTTAGGCAGCTTCTAGGGGTGTAAACAGTCAAGTTACATGTGAGCTAGTTGGCTCGCTATAGTGGAGTCACTGTTTGTAAAATGAATTAAGCTTCTTTGATGGTGATGATACATGTGCATATAACATGGTTTCAATGCCCAAGACTCAACTTGTCTTATGACCTTAATAATAAGTTGCTAATAATTTCTTAGCAGCTTCTAGGGGTGTAAACAAGTCAAGTTACATGTGAGCTAGTTGGGCTGCTATAGTGGAGTCACTGTTTAAAATGATTAAGCTTCTTTGATGGTGATGATACATGTGCATATAACATGGTTTCAATCCCCAAGACTCAAACTTGTCTATGACCTTCAATAATAAGTTGCTAATAATTTCTTAGGCAGTCTTCTAGGGGTGTAAACAAGTCAAGTTACATGTGAGCTAGTTGGGCTCGCTATAGTGGAGTCACTGTTGTAAAATGAGTTAAGCTTCTTTGATGGTGATGATACATGTGCATATAACATGGTTTCAATTCCCCAAGACTCAACTTGTCTTATGACCTTCAATAATAAGTTGCTAATAATTTTCTTAGGCAGTCTTCTGGGGTGTAAACAAGTCAAGTTACATGTGAGCTAGTTGGGCTGCTATAGTGGAGTCACTGTTTGTAAAATGATTAAGCTTCTTTGATGGTGATGATACATGTGCATATAACATGGTTTCAATCCCCAAGACTCAAACTTGTCTTATGACCTTCAATAATAAGTTGCTAATAATTTTCTTAGGCAGTCTTCTAGGGGTGTAAACAAGTCAAGTTACATGTGAGCTAGTTGGGCTCGCTATAGTGGAGTCACTGTTTGTAAAATGAATTAAGTTCTTTGATGGTGATGATACATGTGCATATAACATGGTTTCAATGCCCCAAGACTCAAACTTGTCTTATACCTTCAATAATAAGTTGCTAATAATTTCTTAGGCAGCTTCTAGGGTGTAAACAAGTCAAGTTACATGTGAGCTAGTTGGGCTGCTATAGTGGAGTCACTGTTTGTAAAATGAATTAAGTTCTTTGATGGTGATGATACATGTGCATATAACATGGTTTCAATCCCCAAGACTCAAACTTGTCTTATGACCTTAATAATAAGTTGCTAATAATTTTCTTAGGCAGTCTTCTAGGGTGTAAACAAGTCAAGTTACATGTGAGCTAGTTGGGCTCGCTATAGTGGAGTCACTGTTTGTAAAATGAATTAAGCTTCTTTGATGGTGATGATACATGTGCATATAACATGGTTTCAATGCCCCAAGACTCAAACTTGTCTTATGACTTCAATAATAAGTTGCTAATAATTTTCTTAGGCAGCTTCTAGGGGTGTAAACAAGTCAAGTTACATGTGAGCTAGTTGGGCTCGCTATAGTGGAGTCACTGTTTGTAAAATGAATTAAGCTTCTTTGATGGTGATGATACATGTGCATATAACATGGTTTCAATGCCCCAAGACTCAAACTTGTCTTATGACCTTCAATAATAAGTTGCTAATAATTTTCTTAGGCAGCTTCTAGGGGTGTAAACAAGTCAAGTTACATGTGAGCTAGTTGGGCTGCTATAGTGGAGTCACTGTTTGTAAAATGAGTTAAGCTTCTTTGATGGTGATGATACATGTGCATATAACATGGTTTCAATTCCCCAAGACTCAACTTGTCTTATGACCTTCAATAATAAGTTGCTAATAATTTTCTTAGGCAGTCTTCTAGGGTGTAAACAAGTCAAGTTACATGTGAGCTAGTTGGGCTCGCTATAGTGGAGTCACTGTTTGTAAAATGAGTTAAGCTTCTTTGATGGTGATGATACATGTGCATATAACATGGTTTCAATCCCCAAGATCAAACTTGTCTTATGACCTTCAATAATAATTGCTAATAATTTTCTTGGCAGTCTTCTAGGGGTGTAAAAGTCAAGTTACATGTGAGCTAGTTGGGCTTGCTATAGTGGAGTCACAGTTTGTAAAATGAATTAAGGTTCTTTGATGGTGATGATACATGTGCATATAACATGGTTTCAATGCCCCAAGACTCAAACTTGTCTATGACCTTCAATAACAAGTTGCTAATAATTTCTTAGGCAGCTTCTAGGGGTGTAAACAAGTCAAGTTACATGTGAGCTAGTTGGGCTCGCTATAGTGGAGTCACTGTTTGTAAAATGAATTAAGCTTCTTTGATGGTGATGATACATGTGCATATAACATGGTTTCAATGCCCCAAGACTCAAACTTGTCTTATGACCTTAATAATAAGTTGCTAATAATTTTCTTAGGTAGTCTTCTAGGGGTGTAAACAAGTCAAGTTACATGTGAGTAGTTGGGCTCGCTATAGTGGAGTCACTGTTTAAAATGAATTAAGCTTCTTTGATGGTGATGATACATGTGCATATAACATGGTTTCAATGCCCCAAGACTCAAACTTGTCTATGACCTTCAATAATAAGTTGCTAATAATTTTCTTAGGCAGCTTCTAGGGGTGTAAACAGTCAAGTTACATGTGAGCTAGTTGGGCTCGCTATAGTGGAGTCACAGTTTGTAAAATGAATTAAGCTTTTTGATGTGATGATACATGTGCATGTAACATGGTTTCAATGCCCCAAGACTCAAAGTTGTCTATGACCTTCAATAATAAGTTGCTAATAATTTCTTAGGCAGCGTTCTAGGGGTGTAAACAAGTCAAGTTACATGTGAGCTAGTTGGGCTCGCTATAGTGGAGTACTGTTTGTAAAATGAATTAAGCTTTTTGATGGTGATGATACATGTGCATATAACATGTTTCAATGCCCCAAGACTCAAACTTGTCTTATGACCTTAATAATAAGTTGCTAATAATTTTCTTAGGCAGTCTTCTAGGGGTGTAAACAAGTCAAGTTGCATGTGAGCTAGTTGGGCTCGCTATAGTGGAGTCACTGTTCGTAAAATGAATTAATCTTCTTTGATGGTGATGATACTTGTACAATAACATCGTTTCAATGCCCCAAGACTCAAACTTGTCTTATGACCTTCAATAATAAGTTCTAATAATTTTCTTAGGCAGCCTTCTAGGGGTGTAAACAAGTCAAGTTACATGTGAGCTAGTTGGGCTTGCTATAGTGGAGTCACTGTTTGTAAAATGAGTTGAGCTGCTTTGATGGTGATGATACTTTGCATATAACATGGTTTCAATTCCCAAGACTCAACCTTGTCTTATGACCTTCAATAATAACTTGCTAATAATTTTCTTAGGCAGTCTTCTAGGGGTGTAAACAAGTCAAGTTATATGTGAGCTAGTTGGGCTCGCTATAGTGAGTCACTGTTTGTAAAATGAATTAAGCTTCTTTGATGGTGATGATACATGTGCATATAACATGGTTTCAATGCCCCAAGACTCAAACTTGTCTTATGACCTTCAATAATAAATTGCTAATAATTTTCTTTGGCAGTCTTCTGGGGGTGTAAACAAGTCAAGTTACATGTGAGCTAGTTGGGCTCGCTATAGTGGAGTCACTGTTTGTAAAATGAGTTAAGCTTCTTTGATGGTGATGATACTTGTGCAAATAACATAGTTTCAATGCCCCAAGACTCAAACTTGTCTTATGACCTTAATAATAAGTTTCTAATAATTTTCTTAGGCAGTCTTCTAGGGGTGTAAACAAGTCAAGTTACATGTGAGCTAGTTGGACTCGCTATAGTGAGTCACTGTTTGTAAAATGAATTAAGGTTCTTTGATGGTGATGATACATGTGCATATAAGATGGTTTCAATGCCCCAAGACTCAAACTTGTCTTATAACATTCAATAATATGTTGATAATAATTTTCTTAGGCAGCCTTCTAGGGGTGTAAACAGGTCAAGTTACATGTGAGCTAGTTGAGCTCGCTATAGTGAGTCACTATTTATAAAATGAATTAAGCTTCTTTGATGGTGATGATACATGTGCATATAACATGGTTTCAATGCCCCAAGACTCAAACTTGTCTTAAGACCTTTAATAATAAGTTGCTAATAATTTTCTAAGACAGTCTTCTAGGGGTGTAAACAAGTCAAGTTGCATGTGAGCTAGTTGGGCTTGCTATAGTGGAGTCACTGTTTGTAAAATGAGTTAAGCTTCTTTGATGGTGATGATACATGTGCATATAAAATGGTTTCAATTCCCCAAGACTCAAACTTGTCTTATGACCTTCAATAATAAGTTGCTAATAACTTTCTTAGGCAGTCTTCTAGGGGTGTAAACAAGTCAAGTTACATGTGAGCTAGTTGGGCTCGCTATAGTGGAGTCACCGTTCGTAAAATGAGTTAAGCTTCTTTGATGGTGATGATACATGTGCATATAACATGGTTTCAATTCCCCAAGACTCAACCTTGTCTTATGACCTTCAATAATAAGTTGCTAATCATTTTATATGGCAGTCTTCTGGGGTGTAAACAAGTCAAGTTACATGTGAGCTAGTTGGGCTTGCTATAGTGGAGTCACTTTTTGTAAAATGAGTTAAGCTTCTTTGATGGTGATGATACATGTGCATATAACATGGTTTCGATTCCCCAAGATCAAACTTGTCTTATGACCTTCAATAATAAGCTGCTAATAATTTTCTTTGGCAATCTTCTAGGGGTGTAAACAAGTCAAGTTACATGTGAGCTAGTTGGGCTCGCTATAGTGAGTCACTGTTTGTAAAATGAATTAAGGTTCTTTGATGGTGATGATACATGTGCATATAACATGGTTTCAATGCCCCAAGACTCAAACTTGTCTTATAACATTCAATAATAAGTTGCTAATAATTTTCTTAGGCAGCATTCTAGGGGTGTAAACAAGTCAATTTACATGTGAGCTAGCTGGGCTTGCTATAGTGGTGTCACTATTTGTAAAATGCGTTAAGGTTCTTTGATGGTGATGATACATGTGCATATAACATGGTTTCAATTCCCCAAGACTCAAACTTGTCTTATGACCTTCAATAATAAGTTGCTAATAATTTTCTTAGGCAGTCTTCTGGGGGTGTCAACAAGTCAAGTTACATGTGAGCTAGTTGGGCTCGCTATAGTGGAGTCACAGTTTGAAAAATGAATTAAGCTTCTTTGATGTTGATGATACATGTGCATGTAACATGGTTTCAATGCCCCAAGACTCAAACTTGTTCTATGACTTCAATAATAAGTTGCTAATTGTGACAGCCCAAAATTGACCCTAGTCGGGAAGTGGTTTTGGGACCACAAAACCTAGTCATAAAAATAATTGATTTCCATATTCTATGCTTATTATGTGTGTACATGAGTATGTGGAAGTTTCATTCTCCAATTTTGCCAATTGCATGAGAAATTATTAAATAGGGATTGATATGAGACATGGTGAAAATATGATAGGCTAATTTAAAATGGTCTATTAATGCATGTTGTGAAAATGATGGGTTTGCATGTCAAATTACCCAAAATTTGAGCTAGTGGTTGGCCATGCTATGGGTGGAAACATGTTGGGAACATGTTGGCCTAGTGAGGTATGTAGGAAAAAAATAAAATAAGGGGCATGGGCATAAAATAATGAAAAGGAGTATGATGAATACAAAAAAAAATGTGTGTAGTTGTTTCCCCCCCCCCCCCATTGCCGTGAGCTAAAGAAAAGAAAGGAGAAAATTTTTGTTCATCCTTTCTCATCTTCATTTAGCCGAAACTAGAAAGAAAAAAACAAAGAAAAAAAAATGCTCATCCTTTGGTTCATCCTTGGCCAAAAATTTAAGGAGGAAGGAAGAAGAAAGGTTGAAGAGGTTCGGCCATGCATGTAGCTAGGGTAAGGTATGTTTGATGATGTTCCATGAGATGCATGCATGTTTTAGTTGTTAGCTTGAGTTCTACCTAGCCCATGGTCTAAATCTTGCTATGTGATGGAAATGACACTCGGCCATGGATGCATCCTTCTTGGTTGATGTTTGATGTTGTGGTGATGAGGCATGAGGATGAGTTAAGATTCGGCCTAGGTGGAGTTTGTGTTAATGCCATTGCATGCTAAATATGAAGCTTGTTAATGATGCATGTGATGGTGGCTTGATGATTCTTGAACCTCCTTTTTAGCATTTTTGAGTGAGCACATATGTGCATTGGTTGCTAAATGGAGAAGAATCGGCTAGCAAGTTGTGTGCTAAGGCCGAATATAACTTTTGCATGTTAATGAGCAATGCATGTGTTAAATTGATGGAAAGGGAGAGGATGCTTTACTAGTGTGTATATGTGTGTATTAGCCAAGTTTTGAACTTGAAACAAAAGGGTGTTTAGTCAATACAAGTGACCATACTTGTAGAATGTATTAAGTGTTGAAATCGGCCCCAAAATAGACATACATATTCGGCCAAGGGGGAAAAATTAGCTAAAATGTTGAGTTTGATTCATGATTCCGTACATATGTGACTTTAATGTCTAATGTATAAATATGGGCTAAGTGCCTTGTGTTCCTCTTTTCGATGCTCAAATGATTAAATCAATTTATTTGTTTAATTAAGCTCAAGAGCAAAGGGGAACTAAATCCGATAAAGGGAAGGAAAAAGTGGTCGAATAGCTATCGGAATCGTTCGACAACACCCGAGGTAAGTTCTTGAGTAAGAGAGCTTAAATTATGATGTGATTAGATCATGTTTTAAGCAAATTAAAATCATGCTCTTTGTGTGGCTATTGAGCCGAATTTGCAAGAATGATAAATGTCTTGTGTTTGAGTTTTGCTAACGAAAATGAAATACGAATGGGTCATGATTTATTGTTAAATGTGCATGGTTATTTGAATGATGTCCGGGCTAAGTCCCGAAGGCTTGTGCTAAATGACAATATCCGGACTAAGATCCGAAGGCATTTGTGTGAGATACTAATTCCGGGCTAAGCCCGAAGGCATTTGTGCGAGATACTAATTCCGAGCTAAGCCCGAAGGCATTTGTGCGAGATACTAATTCCGGGCTAAGCCCGAAGGCATTTGTGCGAGTTACTAAATCCGGGTTAAGTCCCGAAGGCATTTGTGTGAATTACTATAACCGGGCTATGTCCCGAAGGCATTTGAACGAGGAGCTATATCCGGTTAAATTCCGAAGGTACGTGATTTGGGAATGAATGAACTTGCTGTAAAATTCCAGTTAATACTCTCGAAACATCCCAACATTGAGGTATGTTTCGTATGTGCTTGAATTTAGTTGAGCCCTTACAAATAAGTATTCGCTCAGTTGATAAACGAGCTACCGGCCTTTGGCTGAGTTGATCTTTTGTGTATGTACATAAGGGTTGATAATGTGAAGCAAGTACGATATCGTAAATTTGTGCATATGAAATTATCCGTTTAGCTATATGAATGCTATACTTTTGTTGTGCTGGAATTCCTTGCTCAAAACTTACTAAGCATAAATTGCTTACTCCGTTTCATTGCTCCTCTGTTTTATAGATTTGGTTCTCCAGCTATCGGACTCGGGATCTTGAAGTCAAAGTCGCCCACACTATCAAAGCCCCCCTTTTGGTACAATTTTGGTTGAACTTCGAAATGGCATGTATAGGACTACCCGTTTGTTGTGGGTCGTGGACCCTTTGGACTTGTATAAATTTTGGATAGCCATGCGAAAATGGCTTATATGTGTTTGAGTATAATGTTATAATCATTTGGTGTGGATATGCTTGACAAGGATTGGCCACGGGGATGGTTAATCACTTTCATAAATTGTGCTATTTATGCAAAAAGGGCTAGTTGAATCATGGAAACCATGAAATAGGTAAAGTCTACCTTAAAGGCAGATGCTGACAGCAGCAGTGATGTAGATTTGGAAAATCACTAAAAATAGTAGGAATGGAATTAAATAGTTAATAAATTATGTAAACAAACCTTGATGAATCAACTTTCATAGGAAAGTAACGAAACAATCATACGGACAGTATGTTAAGAGATATTCAGGTTCTCGTGAGACAGGGCCAGAACGGTTCCTGGATTCCCTGTTCCGACTTTGGAAATTCATTATAAATTAACCAGAGATAATTAGAAGTCATACCATATATGTATAGATTCCTCTCTGAGTCTAGTTTCTATAGAAACAAATGGCATCAGTATTGGAGCCCTGTACAAGGAGAGATCCAAGTCGTAATGCGCAAAGGTCAGGGTAGTCGATCCCTGTAACATGGGAGAATTTGACTAATAAACTGTACTAATTGGCCTGACCAAAAATTCTAGAAAAAAATATGAAGATGGGCATATGAGTCTAGTTTCAGGGAAAAATCACGAAACTGATTTTCGAGTTGTGAAACTCAAGATATGATTTTTAAAGCAACTAGTACGCAGATTGGCAGTGTCTGGGAAATATTTTTTATAAGGGGTTTAAAGTCTGTTAACACCTCGTGTTCGACTCTGGTGTCGGTCTCGGGTTCAAAGTGTTACACTAATAATTTCCTTAGGCTGCGTTCTAGGGGTGTAAAGAAGTCAAGTAACATGTGAGCTAGTTGGGCTCGCTATAGTGGAGTTACTGTTTGTAAAATGAATTAAGCTTTTTTGATGGTGATGATACATGTGAATATAACATGGTTTCAATGCCCCAAGACTCAAACTTGTCTTATAACATTCAATAATAAGTTGCTAATAATTTTCTTAGGCAGCATTCTAGGGGTGTAAGCAAGTCAATTTACATGTGAGCTAGCTGGGCTTGCTATAGTGGTGTCACTGTTTGTAAAATGCGTTAAGCTTCTTTGATGGTGATGATACATGTGCATATAACATGGTTTCAATACCCCAAGACTCAAACTTGTCTTATGACCTTCAATAATAAGTTGCTGATAATTTTCTTAGGCAGTCTTCTGGGGTGTAAACAAGTCAAGTTACATGTGAGCTAGTTGGGCGCGCTATAGTGGAGTCACTGTTTGTAAAATGAGTTAAGCTTCTTTGATGGTGATGATACATGTGCATATAAATAGTTTCAATTCCCCAAGACTCAAACTTGTCTTATGACCATCAATAATAAGTTGCTAATAATTTTCTTAGGCAGTCTTCTAGGGGTGTAAACAAGTCAAGTTACATGTGAGCTAGTTGGGCTCGCTATAGTGGAGTCACCGTTCGTAAAATGAGTTAAGCTTCTTTGATGGTGATGATACATGTGCATATAACATGGTTTCAATTCCCCAAGACTCAACCTTGTCTTATGACCTTCAATAATAAGTTGCTAATAACTTTATTTGGCAGTCTTCTGGGGTGTAAACAAGTCAAGTTACATGTGAGCTAGTTGGGCTTGCTATAGTGGAGTCACTTTTTGTAAAATGAGTTAAGCTTCTTTGATGGTGATGATACATGTGCATATAACATGGTTTCGATTCCCCAAGATCAAACTTCTCTTATGACCTTCAATAATAAGCTGCTAATAATTTTCTTTGGCAATCTTCTAGTGGTGTAAACAAGTCAAGTTACATGTGAGCTAGTTGGGCTCGCTATAGTGAGTCACTCTTTGTAAAATGAATTAAGGTTCTTTGATGGTGATGATACATGTGCATATAACATGGTTTCAATGCCCCAAGACTCAAACTTGTCTCATGACCATTAATAATAAGTTGCTAATAATTTTCTTAGGAGTGTTCTAGGGGTGTAAACAAGTCAAGTTACATGTGAGCTAGTTGGGCTCGCTATAGTGGAGTCACTATTTGTAAAATGAATTAAGCTTCTTTGATGGTGATGATACATGTGCATATAACATGGTTTCAATGTCCCAAGACTCAAACTTGTCTTATGACCTTTAATAATAAGTTGCTAATAATTTTCTTAGACAGTCTTCTAGGGGTGTAAACAAGTCAAGTTACATGTGAGCTAGTTGGGCTTGCTATAGTGGAGTCACTATTTGTAAAATGAGTTAAGCTTCTTTGATGGTGATGATACATGTGCATATAACATGGTTTCAATTCTCCAAGACTCAAACTTGTCTTATGACCTTCAATAATAAGTTGCTAATAATTTTCTTAGGCAGCCTTCTAGGGGTGTAAACAGGTCAAGTTACATGTGAGCTAGTTGGGCTCGCTATAGTGAGTCACTGTTTGTAAAATGAATTAAGGTTCTTTGATGGTGATGATACATGTGATATAACATGGTTTCAATGCCCCAAGACTCAAACTTGTCTTATAACATTCAATAATAAGTTGCTAATAATTTTCTTAGGCAGCATTCTAGGGGTGTAAGCAAGTCAATTTACATGTGAGCTAGCTGGGCTTCCTATAGTGGTGTCACTATTTGTAAAATGCGTTAAGCTTCTTTGATGGTGATGATACATGTGCATATAACATGGTTTCAATACCCCAAGACTCAAACTTGTCTTATGACCTTCAATAATAAGTTGCTGATAATTTTCTTAGGCAGTCTTCTGGGGGTGTAAACAAGTCAAGTTACATGTGAGCTAGTTGGGCCGCTATAGTGGAGTCACGTTTGTAAAATGATTAAGCTTCTTTGATGGTGATGATACATGTGCATATAACATGGTTTCAATTCCCCAAGACTCAACTTGTCTTATGACCTTCAATAATAAGTTGCTAATAATTTTTTGGCAGTCTTCTGGGGTGTAAACAAGTCAAGTTACATGTGAGCTAGTTGGGCTTGCTATAGTGGAGTCACTTTTTGTAAAATGAGTTAAGCTTCTTTGATGGTGATGATACATGTGCATATAACATGGTTTCGATTCCCCAAGATCAAACTTGTCTTATGACCTTCAATAATAAGCTGCTAATAATTTTCTTTGGCATCTTCTAGTGGTGTAAACAAGTCAAGTTACATGTGAGCTAGTTGGGCTCGCTATAGTGAGTCACTTTTGTAAAATGAATTAAGGTTCTTTGATGGTGATGATACATGTGCATATAACATGGTTTCAATGCCCCAAGACTCAAACTTGTCTTATAACATTCAATAATAAGTTGCTAATAATTTTCTTAGGCAGCATTCTAGGGGTGTAAACAAGTCAATTTACATGTGAGCTAGCTGGGCTTGCTATAGTGGTGTCACTGTTTGTAAAATGCGTTAAGCTTCTTTGATGGTGATGATACATGTGCATATAACATGGTTTCAATTCCCCAAGACTCAAACTTGTCTTATGACCTTCAATAATAAGTTGCTAATAATTTTCTTAGGCAGTCTTCTGGGGGTGTAAACAAGTCAAGTTACATGTGAGCTAGTTGGGCCGCTGTAGTGGAGTCACAGTTTGAAAAATGAATTAAGCTTCTTTGATGTTGATGATACATGTGCATGTAACATGGTTTCAATGCCCCAAGACTCAAACTTGTTCTATGACCTTCAATAATAAGTTGCTAATAATTTCCTTAGGCAGCGTTCTAGGGTGTAAAGAAGTCAAGTTACATGTGAGCTAGTTGGGCTCGCTATAGTGGAGTTATTGTTTGTAAAATGAATTAAGCTTTTTTGATGGTGATGATACATGTGCATATAACATGGTTTCAATGCCCCAAGACTCAAACTTGTCTATGACCTTCAATAATAAGTTGCTAATAATTTTCTTAGGCAGCGTTCTAGGGGTGTAAACAAGTGAAGTTACATGTGAGCTAGTTGGGCTCGCTATAGTGAGTCATGTTTGTAAAATGAATTAAGTTCTTTGATGGTGATGATACATGTGCATATAACATGGTTTCAATGCCCCAAGACTCAAACTTGTCTTATAACATTCAATAATAAGTTGCTAATAATTTTCTTAGGCAGCCTTCTAGGGGTGTAAACAGGTCAAGTTACATGTGAGCTAGTTGGGCTCGCTATAGTGAGTCACTGTTTGTAAAATGAATTAAGCTTCTTTGATGGTGATGATACATGTGCATATAACATGGTTTCAATGTCCCAAGACTCAAACTTGTCTTATGACCTTCAATAATAAGTTGCTAATAATTTTCTTAGGCAGTCTTCTAGGGGTGTAAACAAGTCAAGTTACATGTGAGCTAGTTGGGCTGCTATAGTGGAGTCACTATTTGTAAAATGAGTTAAGCTTCTTTGATGGTGATGATACATGTGCATATAACATGGTTTCAATTCCCCAAGACTCAAACTTGTCTTATGACCTTCAATAATAAGTTGCTAATAATTTTCTTAGGCAGCCTTCTAGGGGTGTAAACAGGTCAAGTTACATGTGAGCTAGTTGGGCTCGCTATAGTGAGTCACTGTTTGTAAAATGAATTAAGGTTCTTTGATGGTGATGATACATGTGCATATAACATGGTTTCAATGCCCCAAGACTCAAACTTGTCTTATACATTCAATAATAAGTTGCTAATAATTTTCTTAGGCAGCTTCTAGGGGTGTAAACAAGTCAATTTACATGTGAGCTAGCTGGGCTTGCTATAGTGGTGTCACTGTTTGTAAAATGCGTTAAGCTTCTTTGATGGTGATGATACATGTGCATATAACATGGTTTCAATTCCCCAAGACTCAAACTTGTCTTATGACCTTCAATAATAAGTTGCTATAATTTTCTTAGGCAGTCTTCTGGGGTGTAAACAAGTCAAGTTACATGTGAGCTAGTTGGGCTCGCTGTAGTGGAGTCACAGTTTGAAAAATGAATTAAGCTTCTTTGATGTTGATGATACATGTGCATGTAACATGGTTTCAATGCCCCAAGACTCAAACTTGTTCTATGACCTTCAATAATAAGTTGCTAATAATTTCCTTAGGCAGCGTTCTAGGGGTGTAAAGAAGTCAAGTTACATGTGAGCTAGTTGGGCTCGCTATAGTGGAGTTACTGTTTGTAAAATGAATTAAGCTTTTTTGATGGTGATGATACATGTGCATATAACATGGTTTCAATGCCCCAAGACTCAAACTTGTCCTATGACCTTCAATAATAAGTTGCTAATAATTTTCTTAGGCAGCGTTCTAGGGGTGTAAACAAGTGAAGTTACATGTGAGCTAGTTGGGCTCGCTATAGTGAGTCACTGTTTGTAAAATGAATTAAGCTTCTTTGATGGTGATGATACATGTGCATATAACATGGTTTCAATTCCCCAAGACTCAACCTTGTCTTATGACCTTCAATAATAAGTTGCTAATAATTTTATTTGGCAGTCTTCTGGGGTGTAAACAAGTCAAGTTACATGTGAGCTAGTTGGGCTGCTATAGTGGAGTCACTTTTTGTAAAATGAGTTAAGCTTCTTTGATGGTGATGATACATGTGCATATAACATGGTTTCGATTCCCCAAGATCAAACTTGTCTTATGACCTTCAATAATAAGCTGCTAATAATTTTCTTTGGCATCTTCTAGGGGTGTAAACAAGTCAAGTTACATGTGAGCTAGTTGGGCTCGCTATAGTGAGTCACTGTTTGTAAAATGAATTAAGGTTCTTTGATGGTGATGATACATGTGCATATAACATGGTTTCAATGCCCCAAGACTCAAACTTGTCTTATAACATTCAATAATAAGTTGCTAATAATTTTCTTAGGCAGCCTTCTAGGGGTGTAAACAGGTCAAGTTACATGTGAGCTAGTTGAGCTCGCTATAGTGAGTCACTGTTTGTAAAATGAATTAAGCTTCTTTGATGGTGATGATACATGTGCATATAACATGGTTTCAATGCCCCAAGACTCAAACTTGTCTTATGACCTTAATAATAAGTTGCTAATAATTTTCTTAGCAGTCTTCTAGGGGTGTAAACAAGTCAAGTTACATGTGAGCTAGTTGGGCTTGCTATAGTGGAGTCACTTTGTAAAATGAGTTAAGCTTCTTTGATGGTGATGATACATGTGCATATAACATGGTTTCATTCCCAAGACTCAAACTTGTCTTATGACCTTCAATAATAAGTTGCTAATAATTTTCTTAGGCAGCTTCTAGGGGTGTAAACAAGTCAAGTTACATGTGAGCTAGTTGGGCTCGCTATAGTGGAGTCACTGTTTGTAAAATGATTAAGCTTCTTTGATGGTGATGATACATGTGCATATAACATGGTTTCAATTCCCCAAGATCAACTTGTCTTATGACCTTCATAATAAGTTGCTAATAATTTTCTTTGGCAGTCTTCTAGGGTGTAACAAGTCAAGTTACATGTGAGCTAGTTGGGCTGCTATAGTGGAGTCACTTTTGTAAATGATTAAGTTCTTTGATGTGTGATTTGTATAATGTTTCATAACTTTTTTTTTTTTTTTTTTTTTTTTTTTAACATAGTTCATTATTGTTTTAGTG
>NW_024403366.1:0-15068 GCF_007990345.1 Gossypium hirsutum | reverse complement strand
TGATGTTTATTGGAGGAATCTTGCAATACCATATTTTGATCTCACCATTCGAAGGTTGCTCATGGCCATTGCACTTTTTTTTCTTATTTTCTTCTTCATGATCCCTATAGCTTTTGTTCAATCTCTAGCCAATATTGAAGGGATTGAGAAGGTTTTTCCTTTCTTGACGCCTTTAATAGAAACGTAAGTTCCTTGTCAGTGTTGTTCTATTAGCGTCGCATTTCTTTATATGTCCTCAATATTTTCCTCCATTTAATCAGTCATTTATGTGTTTGACCTAAATGAATCCTGGTTCACATCTCCATCTCGTCTAACCATTTTCTCAAGCAGCGCATGGATAGGGATGGCATCTTGCACTACATAATATATATTGTTATGGAAAGAAAGAAGTATTTAACTGTTAATTTCTTGAGCCTCATGGACACACTATAGCACCGATTACTTCTGTTCCTGTTATTTGCAACTAGTAAAATAGTTAAATTTCTGGCTTTGCAATGCTGAAAAGTTAAACTTCTTTTTGGTGTAATTTCCAGAGAAAACCTGTAGAATATTTTCACCTGCTTAATGCATAACTGGCTCTCAATGGGAGGGGAAGAAAAAGTTAAGAAAATGAATATATTAGCAGCTGTGGTCTATTACCTGATCTTCGCCACAGGCTGATATCTTAGACATAATTTGTATTTGTGTATTAATTTCAGCTGTTGAAAATGCATTTTTCAGGAATCTGTCAGGTCCTTCATCCAAGGTTTCCCCTGGATTGTACTAAGATTATTTCTCATTCTATTCAACAATTCTTATGATGATGTCCAAGGTAGAAGGATTTTCATCATGCTCATCTTTGGATAGAAGATAGCTGGGAAATATCAACCTATTCCTTCTCATAAATGTATTTCTTGGAAGTATTATCACTGGCACGGGCATTTCAGCAGCTTAAAACTTTCCTTCACCAGCCTCTAACAGGTATGTACAAACTCTTTCCAAAAAAAATGGACGGGGTAACACGTTTAATACTATGATATACACATGCAGTTTGAATACTGAGACAAATTGGGGTTAAAAACCCAGGTTACTGCGACAAAGAAATTTATTAAGTTTGAGAAGCAATGATTCTATATATTCTGAAAGACATTTAGTTATTTGTACTGGACTCCAACATGCCAATTCATTAGGTATTCTTATAAATCCGTTCGATGTTTTTGTGACCAGAACTGAGACATATTACCTTCATTTTTTAATCCATGCTGGGCCACTGATTTTCTTTCACTTTTCACTCTTTAGTTCCTATCATACTTTTTTCAGTCACAGTGCATGCTTTCTCTGTCATGATTCTCATTCATGTGTTTATGAGTTGATGCTATGCTGATAAGCATACCATTATGTCTGCACCCCTGAGATCCAACCTCTCCTCTCATGCTATTTATATCATGCTATTTTATCTTAAATACAAATATGGAAGTGTTGATTGACTAGAGATATTGTATGCAGGATTCCAAAAACTGTTGGTAATCTATCCCAATGAAAGCCACTTTTTTCATTACTTATATAATGGTTGATGGATGGGCGGGGATGCTGCAGAATCCTCAGATTAGTACCGTTAGTCATTTTCCACTGAAAAATATGTTTTTAGTGAAAACAGAACAAGATAGGGAGGAAGCAAATGGATCCTGGTTGGTTTGAACTTTGCAACATATGAACCAAAGATACAATTGTATTTCTTGCTTGACTTGTTTACTCTGCCGTCACACCTGTACTTCTTCCTTTTTGTCATCATCTCTTTGCTTTTTCCTATGTGGTATTTCGTCACCAGGTACACTATTCAACCTAATATTTTATTGTCTTTGCATTTCTAAGCTATATAAAGCTTTTAAGTTCCTTTCATTCCATTAGATGCTAAATAAATGCTGGAAATATACATAAAGCATTTTGTTTTCTTCCTTTCATACATAATTTTTATATGAATGCTGGAAATATACATAGATATTTTATAGTTGTACAATACCGTAACATGTAGACCAATCCAAGATGAAGAAATAGTATCCTTAGTGATTAATTATTAAGCGGAGTGAATCCAAGGGGCTAATTTCATCATATAGAGTTCTCTGTCGAACAACTATTATATGGTAAAAATAAAGGTATACACATCCCTTTGAGGTAGGGCAGCCTTTAGCCCCATAAGACACCTCTCTTTTGGCTACAATGATGCATATTGCGCCAGTATTCAATATGTCCTGCTTTTTATGGTTATGATCGCAAAATGTTCCTCTCATGGTGTAATACTCATCTGTTATTGGTTCACAATGCTGTTTCATGTTGCAAGGTAATCAACGTGTACGCTCAAAGATACGAGAGTGGAGGCTCATTTTGGCCAGATGTGCATCGACGTCTGCTTATTGGTTTACTAATATCTCAACTTTTCTAATGGGATTGTTGAGCACAAAGAGCGTTGAGAAGTCAACAATTGCGCTTCTTCCTCTTCCTATTTTGACCATTTGGTTTCATGTATACTGCAAGGGCCGTTTCCAATCTGCATTTGTAAGGTTCTCGTTGCAGGTGAGGATCTCTTTGCTTTATGATCTACATTAATCTTTTAAAAGAAAAGAGTTTTAAACTTGATGAAACCATCAATATAAAAATATTTACATATACTGCTAAAATGTACATCACTTTGGAATCTAGTTTCTATGAAGCCATTTAATTGGATCAAGGTTTAGAAAATATCATATTTCTTCCTTGATCTTTGTCTTGGTGACTCTTTTTTATTAAAACACAGGATGCAATGACCAAAGATACCCTAGAACGGGCAACAGAGCCTAACCTAAACTTGAGAGCCTACCTTAAGGATGCTTATGTACATCCAGTTTCAAGGGCAGAATCCACTTCGAGAGCCCTCTGTTGTTCCTGATGAAGAGAACAACACGCTGTTCTGACAAGGAGGAGCAGTTAACGGTGCTCAGTATCAAGTTCTGATGGTAGTTAGAGATGAATAAACCACATGGGTGTTCAGTATTAGCATTTGGTCTTCATATTCTATTCTATCTTCTTGTAGGTATAATATAAGTATACAACAAGATTTGGTATTTAGTTATTGAAACGTAGCCAGAAAGATGGTCGAAACAAATTGCTTAACATGATCATTAAGTTGGTTCTGAATGAACTTATGATGATTCTCTTGCTTTCAACATTAAAACGAAAAACATTAAATTGTTTGGTTTGGTAAAATTTTCACACCCTTATCATTGGACTTTTTTTAAAATGGTAAATTTAGATTAGATTTTGTGGTATGTCAAATGACAAATAACAACTCAGAAAGCTCTATTGATGTCCTGTAACATTCATTGAGGTTGCAAAAAGCAATGACTATCCACACTGTGTGATAGTAGGTAAAAGATCGGATTGTATTTTATCTTTGAGTTTGATGTGATAAAGTGATTGTTTATCTCAATTATCGAATTGATTGAATGTAAAATACCTAACAATTGATTAAGATATTCTCTTCAATTCAATTCTTCTTACATGTTTCTTTTAATTTGATAAACTTTTAATAGATTCAAAATAGAATACTTTATTTAAACAAATTTCATATTTTTATTTAACATCCAAATAAATCTTTATTTTTTCAATTTTTCAAAATAAGCAAACTCTTTAATAGTTTAATATTTTTTGGAT
Organism: Gossypium hirsutum; assembly: GCF_007990345.1. NCBI lineage: Eukaryota > Viridiplantae > Streptophyta > Magnoliopsida > Malvales > Malvaceae > Gossypium > Gossypium hirsutum. The sequence goes on along the minus strand of NW_024403366.1, from coordinate 11,402 downwards.
AGAGCTTTAATAATTTAACTTTTATTTAAGAAAGAAAATGAATTAGTTGATGGACACTTTTAATATATGGACCGTTCGTACATTTCTCTATAACCAATCATTACTACATAAGAAAGAAAATATCCCTTTCCTCACAACAAGTCAAAAGAAATTATTATCTGAAAACAGAGAACAACAAGAAAAAATCTCTTTATTGTTGGAACCAAAACGCACCGTTTAAGTTACAAATCACAACGATGCCTTGAGGAAAGAAAGAGCGTAGATCAGAGACGAATGCGTTGTGCGGTCATTGCGGAAGCTATAATTCCAATGTCCAAGAAACGACAACTCTACACTGATTTCGGTTACTGCAACTAACTTCACCCAATTCTCTCTTTTCTTCTCATTCTCTGCTAACTCGCTCTCCTTAACTCATACTCAGTACTCAGTACTCCGACTTTGATCACTAATCAATTTCGGCTGATAGTCTCCAATGCTGTAAGTTCTACTTTCAATTTACTCTTTCTCTGCTCTGGTATGCTACTTATTCTATTGATTTCTTGGTTATCTGGGTTTATTACTGCTACTGTACGTTCTTTTATCAACTGGGAATCAGTTCATTTTTATTATCAGCACTTCATATTCAAATTTCCCATAGTTTCTTAGGCTGCAATTGATCTGGGTTTCTCTTTCTTTTGATTTTCTTGCATGTAAAACCTTCATTTCTTTTATGCATTATCTACTTTCTTTATGTTAGTTATGTATCTGATCGATCTTCTTTGGGGAGTTGTGATGTTCCGCAATTGCATTCGTTAACATGTATTGATTGCTTCTGGGTCTGAATGTTCTTAAGGCTTGGTATCAAACCTGACGAAAACAGTTATCTGTTAAGTTTACTGATTCAGTAAGCTAACTCGTTTCTAATTTCTAGCAGAAAGATATCTCTAATCAGTAAGGAAAAATTATCCTCCTTGAGAAGTTTCTGTGCTGTTCTCTGGTTCAGAATCCTTTTTCTTCTGCAAGATTTTATGGCTACTCTTTCTCCTTTCCATACAATAGGGTCCCATTGCCTAAACTTGGGAGCCAATGAACTGTCTAAATCGGCTGTTACCATTGTGTTTGTAAAAGCAAAGTGGACAGAGCCTTCAGAGAATAGATGTAGGAAGAAAGCTTACCTGGAGAAGTTGTACATAATGTCGCTCAATCTCCTCGTTGGAGTCTTGGTTTGAGATGCTTTGCTGCAGCACGAGTTTCTGTTGAGCAAGCTGAAGAATCATCAATAAAACTAGCCAAGTTGATGAACTTCAAAGCAATCGACTTATCTCTTTCGAACAGAACTGGTGGTCAGGTCAAAGTTTTGTTTGCAAAAGAAGTGTCAAATATGTAGTAGATATTGAAGTTTCATCCCTGCAGTTTTCCAGTGATGACAGCCACCTGAAGCTAAGTGGAGGTCTGTACAGATCCAATCGTGATATAATAAACCAGATCATGAAACCCCATTTATAGCAAGGTCTTCCAGTGAGTTGGCCACTTGAGTTGGAGTTGAAGCTGAAGAAGTCCATGCTACTTATCGTTCTTGCTGAAAGCTTCATCACGTGTAAGTTCAAGTGGCTTAGAAATCAGGAGTCATAGGAAGTCTAGTTTTGTGTACCGATTGGTTTAGATCAAGGGTATCCAGCTCCATGGGTCTTTCCTTTTCAACAGATGGTTCCATGAACTTTGCAGTTTATCAAGAAACGCAGAAAGTTGGTCCTGTGCTTGTATGATGATAATGCATCTGAAGAACCTGCTTAGAGCTTGACCTTGATCCTTACGTTAATCGGACTGGTGATATTTGGCATGCTTCAATAGAAGGGTGCATGGACTTTTGTGAGCTATGGTATCGGTGCAAGGGAAACAGGGACACATTCCATGCAAAACATGTTCTTTGGATCCTTATGCTAAAATAATTGGAGTTCCATTCCTAATCATCATGAGTCTGGTTTGCTCCCGAAACACCTTGGGCGACTATGCAAGGAGCCTGCTTTGACTGGAGTGGTGATCTTTCTCCAAAGATACCTTTGGAACAATTACTGGTGTATCGGTTGAATGTTATGCAATTTACTAAAGACAAATCTAGTAAGCTACCAGCTGATGTGGCAGGGACTTTCTCAGGTGTAACTGAGAAAGTACAGCATTAAAAGATTCGGCATTAATGTCTTCTATTAGAGCCAATACTTACATTCAATGAGCAGAAGGGACCATATTTCCCATGTCATTTCTTTTCACCAGCAAACCTGTATGGACCTTCTAATGGTTCTGTATCTGCTATCAACTCGATGAAGGGATGGTTAAGAGCTTGCATCCAATGGGATAGAGATCTTCCTGAAGTGGTTTTTACCCATACTGCTGAGGGTGGAGCCTGCAAGGACTTGATGATTTATCCTATTATCACAAGAATAGTGTTGAAGATTTAGAACTAGAATGCTTTAATTGTAACTATCCTGTTGCAACAGTTGATTTTAGATAGCCTTCGGCATTGGGTACTGAATTCCACATGATGGTTTCTGTTTCATCAATGCTTCATGTCTGTTGAGAGGGGTCATGGTGAACGCTTGTCTCGTCCTCCTTTGGTTGAAGCAATAGCTTTTGAACCAGTGCTGTCCATGATAAAATCATTGCAGATTGCTGGGATCCATATGACAAGATGCCAAAGGAGATACGTTTTCCTCATTGGAAAAATGGGCAGAAATGAATACAAAGTTTGTTCCGATATAAGGAACTTTTGAGAGGCCAAGGCGCCCTGAGTAGTCTTGCTACACGGCTTGTGGGAGCGGGGACATATTCTCTGATGCCGAGGCCCAGCATTTTCATTCAATTTATTGCTAGGAATTTTGGACTTCCTCTGTGGACTTGGTCAGCTATAGTAATGCTGGAATTAGCTTCAGAAGTAAGTTGGAACTGTGGGGAAGAAGGACTACAAGTAACACTGCTGTGCTCGAAAGAAGACTGAAACAAATTCGTAATTTTCTCTTGTTTTGTACATTTCGCTGGGCATTCCTGTTCTTAACATGGGAGATGAATGGGCCACTCTTCCAGTGGTTCCCCGTCATGTGGTAGCAGAAAACATTTAGATTGGAATACCATGACACAGGTTTTGGTATTCAAACAACAAAGTTATCTCATTCTTGATTTCGCTTAGAAAAGGCGAAGTGACTCCTTCAAAAAAGGAACTTCTCAAAGAAGAAAACATTGAATGGCATGGAAGCAATCGGTCACCGCCAGGATGGGAAGACCCCTCCTGCAAATTCCTGGCTATGAGATTGAAAGCTGATAAAGCAGAGGGCCAGTTGAGCTCTGAGGCATCTCAATTAAAGGGTGACCTGTTTATTGCCTTCAATGCAGCTGATAGAGCGGAGACCATTATTCTACCCCCACCTCCAGAAGGGATGGCATGGCGTCTGTTGACACCATTTTTTGGATGAAAACGGGGTCAGCTTGGGTTTTGAAAAATGAAACGGGAGTCGCCACCAATCCTTTTTGGGGTGTGATTGGGTCACCTTGGAAAGATGTGTTTTTAATAAATAATTTGATCTTATTAAACAACGGTTTTGGTCTACGAAATTAGGAAACGGGTTCGGGAGTCGGTTACGTACGAGGAAGGGTTAGCACCCTCGTAACGCCCAGAAATTGGTACCTAGTTGATTAGTTAATGTCTTAATGTCGAAGATTGAAAACTTTGAAGAATTTTAAAAATACGATCCTTGTATTAAAACGTTAAAAATTTCGAGAAAAAGGGGTATTTCACGTTATTCGAGAAAGAGAACCATATCCAGTAAGTTAGGACACAATACTCAAATTCCCGATATGCGAATGAAAAATGCTTATTAAAAGATATTTAATTATCTGGATTTAGAAAGGGATCAACAACCAGTAAGTTAGGACACGATCCTTTTTTAATTCCCGATATTGTTTAAAATTGAGTTTGAGGAAAAAATCGTGTAATAAAGCTTAAAAGAATATTCAATTGTTTAAATCAAACGAAAAAATCGCAACCCAATACGTTAGGGCACAATTTTTCAAAATTAAACATTAAATATTACGTTTATTTTGAAAAATCCTCGTCTCGAAAAACAACGTGTCACATCCAATGCGTTAGGATACAACATATTGAATTCTTGATAACGAGCTTTTATCAATTTTAAAAGAGTAATCTCGATTATTTAAATCAACGAAGAAAATCGGAACCCAATACGTTAGGGTATGACCTTCTTGAATCTAAACATGTGATTATTTGAAACGGATTTTGATATATCGGGTAAAATGAAACACGAGGTTAATGCACATAACAAATAATAATGAATTCAATAAGGTAGTATAAGCATCACCAAAAATGAAATAAATAAACATAAAAACAAATCAAGTACATAATATCAAATAAATGAATGAATAAATGAAAACATTCTTTTAAAACAATAATGAGCATGTGAATAACAAATCAAAAATGTAAAAATATATACATGTATATATATAGATTAAAGATATGTATGAATGTGTATGTATATATATTTACAAAACGTACATAGATATATATATATATATGCATATGATTAGAATATAAAAATACGTATATACGAACTATAAAACATAGAAAAAGGATTTAAGAATAAGGAATAGGTATACGTTTTTATGAAAATAAATGTGTGAATAAATAGATATGTAGAAAATATACGAGTATGTATAAATGTATTTTGAAGCTACTAAGTAGGTAAAACATATGAAATATAAAATATTCACATGAAGGTATATTAAAATGTATGTATATATGTATTTCGAAATTATACAAAAAAATGTATGGATGGTATACACGTATGTATATATATATATATCTATATATAAATATAAAACATAGAAAGACAAACATGTTGTATGTAATGTATACATAGTGAAGCTTGGGGTCAAAAGTATATATAAATACATGGTGATAATAAGAAATAAGAAATACAATAAATAATCATGCATTAATAAATGAACAACAATATTAAATAGATAAATAAGAATAATAATAATAGTAGTAAAAATACATAAATAACAGTATTAAACATAATAATAGTAGTAAAAATACTGATAATATTATTATTAAAATTAATTAATAGCAACAATATACAAAAGGGGACTGATTTGAAATAGGACGAAGATTCGGGTCAAAATCGAAAGTAAAATAAAAGAGGAGCACCAAATGGAAAAAGGACAAATCGGACACATGTCCGCTTTCAATGCGCTGAGGGAAAGGACCTGATCGAAAACAAAGCAAAATTCTATGGGTAAATCTCAAAAAAGGTTAAAAATAAGCAACAGGGCCAAATCGAAATAAACTGAAAATGCGGAAGGACTGGACGCAAATAACCACCCGCACAAAACACGCGGACCCTGGGTTGCGGGTCGGGTCAATGCGCGGGTAATGGGGCTAAACGGCGCCGTTTGGCGCTAAAGCATCCAGATGAAACGACGTCGTTCGCTAACAGTATAAAAGCCCAAAAATTTATTTTTTCATTTCAGCAGTTTTGTTTTTAAAAAAAAAGGGGTTAAAAAATTTGTTTTCTCTCTAGCTTCCGCTGGCATTGCCCAGATTCCGGCGTGAGGATCGCCGTCGGCCGCCGTGCTCCGGCCACCGCGTGCAGTGGCCGGAAAATTCGAAAAGGTAAAAAATTCACTTTTTTTTTATTTTCGTAAATATAAACTATTATATATATAATGATTGAAAAAAAATGAAAGAAATAAAAAGAATCGAAACAAAACAAGAAGAAAGTCACCTTGAAATTAGTTTTATATTTTCTATCTACTTAAACTGTTCTTTGTTACAAGAATCGGAAGAGAAAAAAGAAAACTAAAGCCCCCCTTACAACCGATTGCTGCTTATGTCATTTACATGAGTTCTTTATCTATTTTGTCTCTGCTTGCGTGTTTGTTCATCTTGCAGGGAGTCAAGGAGTTGGTGGAGCAGTGAGGCCGTGCGTCGGTGGTCAGAGGAACGGCGCAGTAGTCAGGACCGATTAGGTTTCTTTCTTTCTCTATTTTTTGTTTTTTGGCTGGTAGAAATGGTTGGGTTAATGGGTTGTTTGGTGGGTAGTTGGGCTTAAGCCCGGCAAAATGGCTAACAGCTGCCCCTCTTGCTCGTTGTCGTGTAACGAGAACAGAGCAAAGACTAAGAAAGCCCAATTTTGCCCGTCTCGCCGAGTCTGGACTCCTCTTGACGCTTTTCTTCAAGTAGCTTCACTCCAGTCCACTTTGTCTTGTTGCTTCGATCCACTCCACTGCACTTCAAGTGTTCTGACTTGCAGCTTCAATCCATTTCGTTGCAGTTCAGAGAGATACGGCTTCAATCTACTCTGTTGCAACTCTATGGCGATGAGATTTGTGGTTTTAATCCGCTCCACTGTAACTTCAGGGAGATAGGATTTATCTTTCGTCTGCTCCACTGCTGCTTAGGGAGATAAGACTTGATGCGATCTGTTCCACTACTGCTTAGGGAGATGAGATCTGGTTTCTTCGATTGCTCACCGTCAGTACAGGAAGGCAAGATCCACTATCTCACTAACTCCACTCAACCGAGAGAGGCAAGGTTTGTGTCTTCGACCTGCTTCGCTGTCAATACAGAAGGCAAGATCTGTTGTCTTCAACCAGCTCCACCACAACCGAGAGAGGCAGGTTTGTGTCTTCGATCTGCTTCGTTTTAATGCAGGAAGGCAAGATCTGCTGTTTTCAACCAGCTCTGCTACACCCGAGAAGCAAGGTTTGTGTCTTCGATTGCTTCGCTGTTAATGTAGGAATGCAGGATCTGCTATCTTTAAACAGCTCCATTGCAACCATGGAGGCAAGGTTTTATTCTCGATCTGCTTCGCTATAATGCAGGAGGGCAAGATCTGCTTCTTTAACCAGCTCCACTGCAACCAATGAAGGCAAGGCTTGTTTTCGATGTTCACTGATTTGTTCTCTAGGGAACATGACCTGTATGTTCTATTTTATGAACCTAATTATGCTTAGAGATTAGGATGACATGATCAGAACGAATCAAATGCTCCTAACTAGATGTGTATGAATGACATGCAAAATGTCATGAAAATGATTCCTTAACGCTTAGGTTATCATCACACAAAAGCATATTAAGGCTTTATTACTGACGTGCTATACACCTTCTTGCTCGGCTAGCATATCCAAAGAATCACTTAATCCGATTGCCCTCACGGTAAACCTTAAAGTTTAATCCACTAGGGCACAAAATTTGTACGATCATTCTCCCTCTACAATCCAAGGGTAGAAATATGGTTTTTCCTCAATCCTCTTTATCACAATTCAAGGATATAGGATCTTAATCTTTCTGGTCCCCTTACACCATTTCCAGGGTGTCGTTTCAAAGACTCATGCCAAATGAAGGCTCTCTCTCTGATAACCTCTTCCTATTGCCTAACATCATTGCTTGCTTGTTTATTAAGCTTTCATTACGACATCGCATTTGTTTCTCATTTGTCACAATCCAAAGAGAAGTCCAAACTAACTCTTCTTCTCAATTCAACTTCCTTTGGCATTTTAACATAGTTTGTTTAGGTTTGTATTATTTGAAACTTTTCAGTAATATGCAATTCTTTGTTAAGTTATTACCTTATTTATTCATGCTTGCAAAAAGTCATAACAATGGAAAGATAAGTGGTCTGGCAAGCTCGAAGAACAAATTATCGAAAATAGTGAGAAGGACAACAAAAGAATTAATTGGGAATGTATATCTGGAAAGAAAGAAAAAGTATCCAAGAACAACAAATAACATGAGAATTGGGTGCCCAGATATCACAGCTGAACTCTCTATACAAACTTTCTGAAGACCCTTTGAGTTGGACAGTGTTTGGAGACTTACAATGCCTGTCGATGCCCCAAGATGTCGCCTATCCTCCTGTTGATTCAGGCATGGCAAGATCAACACATGCCTATATGAAACAAAACTTTAGCAGCTATATCACCTCATGCCCATTTGATCAGTATTTGAGCCGCCCTTTTCGGGTTTTCAGCTCAGATCCCCTTTGCCTAAGGCGCCCTTGCGGGTTTTCCCCTTAGCCTCTCCATTTTACTCTTTCATTTTCCATTTTCATTATCATCTTTTTTTTTTTTTTGAACTTCATTGTCTTACAAACAGGACAAACTGTGATGTTGATTTTGAAACCGATTACAGCCCTCAACTACATGTTGTCATCCAGTTCAATACATTTTCCCATACCATCGTCTCTGATTTCTATATTGGCATAGATGAATTGGACGCATGCTGTAGCCTTTATCCATTTGATGAAGTAATTAATGATCTCAATAGTGAGGCAATGCCCATTAGAAGTCTTCGATAATGGTGATGTCCATGCCCCATTTTGCTCAAAATTGAGTCACCCTTTTGGGTTTTCAACTCAAAACCACTTTGGTCACAAAGCGCCCCTTTTGGTTTTTCGCCTTGGCCTCTTCTTTCTTTTCTTTACTTTTCTATTTCTATTTTGACTTGGATTGATTTCTCTTTTCTTTTTTATTTTTTATTTTGATTTTGATTTGTTTTTTTTTTCTTTTTTTGAATCGGATCTAAACTCTGGGATTAGGCAAGTCCTTGTTATCCCCTTCAAAGGATCTCTCTGATATCGAATTTCCTTTATAGAGCCTTTAGGGCAAAACTACAACTGGAAACTTTGATCTTTCTTCCATCGGGATAAAATCCAGCAACATCTTGAAAGGAATAGAAACTCGACTTCAAATGGGCAAAGCTATGCTGAATTGACGAGAACGGTATTGCCCCGGCAAAGAATTGCATCGTTCGCACGGTAAATTCCTGACATCGGCTGTTGTGCAGTTTTATTATAAGAATCGAGGGATACCCTGGCATGATCATACAAAGACATCTTGAATTTTTCGTCTCTGTAGGCAGGTCAATTCTAGTCTTCATCAAGCTCACAATTTCTAATGATTCACTGAGAGGTAGGATCTGTTTACCCTTTGTCTACCATCCTCATCAAGTTGGAGATAAGCTACGATCTGTGTCATCTTCAAAGTCGGAGATCCCTCTAAACACATATTCGCTCAAGTGGAAAATCTGAGTTTGTAGCAGTTTCATTCATGTTATTGATATCTGAGGACCCATAATAAGCACCGAGGAATATACAAAAGAATGTATAATTTATGAATGATTATTACGATATGATTAGAATGAATGTTGTGGAAGAAAATCCACAGACTGAAATAATCAAAAAGAATGAAAGAATATTGGCTCAAAAAGGAACGCAAAGATGTATTTATTAGAATAATGACGTTCGACATTAGCCTATTTCACAAAGGAATTCTATCGGCTTCAGCTAAAAACAGCAAAAATGTTCTGAACATTACTCTAAATAAGCTCTAAAAACTACAGAGATTCTCTACAAGCTCATGCTTGGAGCACTCCAGGTTTATAAAGGCGGACATCTAACAAGATCCCTTTTCAATTATGCCTTCATATATGGTATGATGTGAAACTTCCCAACACTTTCTCATATATGCGTTCACCCCATTGTTAATCATGGTTGGGTGGCGAATTTCTGCATTAGATGAATCACCAAACTTGACTACACCCATGTTGATGAGCTTTTCAACCAGTTTCTGAAGGCTAGCAGTTCTCTATGGAATGCCCCGTATTCCCGCATGATATTCGCATGTGCATCGCATCGGCCATTTGGGGTACGGTGGCTGTGGAGGTTTCGTGTAGAGAGGGGCGACAATACGTGCGTTGAATAAGCTTTGATACAACTCCTTATATGACATCGGAATTGGCGGAATTGAAGGTTCTCAGTGCCTTGCTTCACATACGATTCTTGTCTAGATGAACCTTGCTGACTAGTAATCACCTTCTTGCTGTGTAATCGATTTGTTGTAGGTGTTCACATTGCTCACTCATTTTCCTTCTTCTTTAAGTTGACCTCCTATTATTTTCTCCAGCATCAATTTTCCACTTCTCACGGATTTTAATCATTTCCCACTCATACTATGTCGAAAACTTCAAGCCTTCCAACATGTGGTGATGAAGGGGCCTTCAATGTATTGATGAAGAGCATCGTCATTCTTCTCAAGGAGTGGCGGCTGAATTGAAACGACCTCCCTCCACTTTGTGCGTATTGCTAAAACTTTCATTAGGCTTTTTTTTCAATTTTGAAGGGTAATTTGTCAAGGACATATCAGCTACATGACTGTATGTTTCATAAAGGCTTGTCAAATCCTTCCAAGAGTAATCTGGATCCGTCAATTGATTGTACACTTAGAGCTGCCCTGTGGCTTCTTGAAAGCGTGTATGAGCAGTTGGTCGTTGTTGACGTATCCGGAATAATAGTGACCGCAGCTGGTAATTCATGACTTGGTGCAAGCTGGACCTATATTTCGATCTCCGGCTCGACGAAGTCCGGGACAACCAGATTATCGTCAGGATTAGAACCAGATCTGACCTGAAGGTTCTTCGGTATTGAAGCGTCACCTTGAAAGTGCTGAGGTCTAATCGAGACAGAAGATCTTCGTGGATGTGGTTCAATCTGAATTTGCGCTTGCGGAGGCGCGTATCCTGGAGAAAAAAGTGGCTCATCATTGTTTCCTTCTTCTTCGCAAATCACAGGATTTTTCTTTATCCACTCCCTTGGTTATTAATTGCGTCAATTTAGTCATTAGTTCATCCTGAGACTCCTTCATCTTTTGTGCCATGTCTTTCTGGATCTTTTTCCATATGTTCTTTCATTTGCACCTGTAACTGGTCTTGCATCTCTTTTGCGTTTGCTCCAGTTTCTCTAATCTTTGATCCATTTCTTTGGCTTTGCGACGAGTACCGTAAGGATGTTTGGTTGATTGGTTTCCAGATTAGCTGAAATAATTTTACATAATTAGGGTCACTTCGTGAAAGTCTAATGCATATTGATGCGATGTAATGCAAATGCATGAAATGAATGCCTAAAGAGACGTTGATTCTGATTCAATTACATTTAGGAGACTTTTCTAGAAAGCAAATTCCCTTACATAAACGGATACATGTACGACCTCACCCTCATATTCCAAGAAACAACATCGATTTTTTCTTTCATCCGCATGTTTGAAGTAATTCACCAATATATGCCATTGCTAGCTCATTTTCTTGATCTTGGTCGTGATCCATCATCTGCCCATCTTCATAAGGCTCGTCAGCTTGTTGAAGGCTTTTGGACAATCGTCTCGAATCCCCAGGCCACCAAGCAAGGTCACGAACTCTTCCATCGCCATTCTTGTGTTTCTCAGAATATGTTTGGGAAGTCGTATTGTTTCCACTTTATCAAGGAATTCGTATTCCATGACAAGCTTTCTAATTTAGTAATTGATTTGAGTCCATATCTCTTTCCTAAGATGCAAATGCAATGTAATGCAATCATAATCAA
>NW_024403365.1:0-15082 GCF_007990345.1 Gossypium hirsutum | reverse complement strand
AGTAGGTCTAGTCCATAGGGATTGGTATTATAATCAACTTTTGCGTTTAACCTGTGATAAAAAATTCCATCGTGTCGATAATTATGGCAATAGTCATGCCTACGACTCCAAACAGACCTGCTGAAAAATAAACAAATAAATCAAGGAAGTTTTGAAATGTTTAGAAATTAAATAATTGAAACAACATAAATAACAATTAAATAAATTAAAAATAAATTAAATTGGGAAATAAATTCAGATTTTGTAAATAGAGATAATAAGCCTTAGCTCTAGACTCGGTGAATTCCGGATTTAGAATCAATCCTCGAAAATTAATTTTCTCCTCCAAACAATAAGTTGGTTATAGTAGTTAAGAACATCCTAACCGCTAATTCTTCCTCTCGTAGTAGGTCCCGGTACGACCTGCAAACCAACCATTACCAATTATCTAACCAAGATACACGTGTTCTCGATTCAAGATTCCGACAGTCTTGTGCTCTAAAGAACCCAACTCGGATTGACAGCCTCAACCGCGCAGGTCGCTTAAACTCGACCACTTCTCTCTTGATTTGTTCTCGGAGATCAGAATACAACACGGCTGACTCGTTTCCCCAACTATCTGCAAACATGACTCCAACCTAACGCGCTTTTTGATTTAAAATTGAGTTAACTTTAAGGGATAAATTGTCAATTCTGATACTTAGGAAAAATGTGACTACCGATTGGAAGAATTTTTAGTATGGATGTGTTTCTCACAATTCTTGACCAGAAAGAATACCCGCCTAAAGCCAAGTTAGAATTTAGTGAAGCATGATTTTATTCATGCTTTGGTTGGCTATGAGTGGATTTGAATGAAAATGGTAGAAATTAGGAAAGCAAGGGACTTGGAAAGTAATTAAACAAATTTTGCAAAGAACAATGAAATGAAAATGGAATTGCAGTAGCTATTGACACACAAATTTGGAAAGAAAATAAAATAATTCTTATTTAATCCAAGTGAAATCAAGTGTCTCCTTAAGCTTCCATTAAGTCCCCTATTTTTATACATAGGATTTACTAAATTTGGCCTAATTACCCACTACATAATTAAAATTAAATAAAAAATAAAATCAATTTTTTTTTCTAATTTTAGGTTTTACAAAGTCAAAAGAAATTTGATGAGTCCTTGACTATCTCCACGTTTTTATTCGGCCCCACTTTATTGACTGTGCTGCAAATTAGTCATTTCTGCTCTTTTTAATCATAGCATCCCAATTGCACTCCTGATAGGACTAAAGTATAAAATCACTAATTTAGCAGGGATCAATTCAAGAATTAACCAATTTAAACATAAAAAATATTTAAATTTAACATGTTATCACTTAGTAATAATTTGAAGAGTTAGATGGAATTAACGACGTATTAACATCAAATGTTGAACAATTCTCAAAAGTACATTTCTACTAAATAGAAAATGCCAATAGTTAATTGACAAATTTTGTTCTGCAACTATACCAAACTAGAATAAATATAGTAAATAATAAATTTAATAAAAACTATCATCAATAATAATTTGACTAAGATTTTTAAATCAGAAAGATAAAAACTTTAATTTTTTAAACATAGAAATTAATAGCATGTTTGAAAAGAAATGAGACATTGAAATTTTCTTATTTTCCATGATTATTAAGGCTATAAAGGGGTATGGTCATCTCAATCAAAACTCCACCTTGCATTTCCCTAGATTTAAGTGATAGTGTAGAAGCAAGATTGTTGATCATTTCCAGGTGGGGATAATTACAAAGTTAGATTCACTTTCTATAACATTCATTCTTCATCAAAAGGTTAAAAAACTAATGCACCAGTTCATCAATGTTCCATTTAAAAGAAGAGATAAAGAACAAGCTATTACTCTATCAAACCCAACAGTCAACCTTAAAAACCACCACGAAACAAAGCTAGACGGATGGGCAACCAACCCAAATCTCTCTCCATTTCTAGTAATCGAAATAGATATAAACTTGAGTTCGTTCCCAGTTTCCATTGAAAAAGAAAACCTCACAAAAGAAAAAAAGATACAAAATTTGTTCATTAAGCTGTGAAAATAAATTCCTAAAGTGAAAATAAAATTCCTAGTTTCCATTCGAATTAGGTACAGTTCAGGTGACCAAACAAAAGGATACTAAAACATAATCAAAACACAAAATTTCCTTCATTTTCTGGTGACCAAACAAAAAGAAGAAAGTGAAAAGGAGATTTCTTACATGAGTCGGTCGAGGAAGTTAGGTAGGCGCCGACGACAGAGGAAGCAGGTGGGAGGTGGAGATGAAGGAGGTGAGTGGAGCCGACAGACAGCACTGCTGGATCAGTGGAGGTGGTGAGCTTAGGGATTTTGGTTTTGGAATTGGGAATAAGGGGAGGAGGGCACAAAACTAAAACTAAAAGTAAAGTTAAAAATAAAAAAGGATGAAAAATAAAATAAAATATTTAGTATATAATTTGGGCTGAGCTAAAAAAAATCTTACTTGAAGCCTGGCCTGTTTTCTAAACGCACTTCATTTTTTGCTCAAACACATTTTTTGGGCCTATATTTTTACTCAACTATTATCGGAATCAGGCCGAGTGGCCCAACCTATGATTAGGTCTAATCAGTAGTGTACTTTTTTATTGCACAAGTAGCTTTAAAAAATTGTAATATATCTCTTTTCTGAATATTTATTTTATAAATATTTTACTATAAAACACTTGCCAACCTCTCAACTTTACTTATGAAATTTAAAAATTTTATTAACAGTGTACTAAATATTTTTAATATTATTCACCAATATATATATTTTTCAATATTTAATATGGTTTATAAAATATATTAAAACAATCATAATTGAATGACCTGTGCATATTAAAAAATAATATCATATTTCACTTAAAAAGAATATCATACTATAGTTGATAAAAGTTTTGTATCAAATTTACAATTTAAAAATATCACATGAAAAATATCATAAAAACTTTATTACAAAATTTTAAAAAATAAATACAAAAAATTGAGAGATTGTCACTTCTGGCAAATTTAGGCTATGTAAATTGTTATTTTATATTATATTATATAGGGAGGGATCTACGTACACTAATGTAAAATTAAAATGGTCTTATATTTTTTTTAAATTTTTTATATGATTAGTATTTAACAATTCAGCCGTTGAATTTATCAAGATATTCGTACTTGTTTTCATGCAAATTTTTGAATTGGTTTGATATCTCTATCATATTGATCGAAATATTATCTATATTAATAAATATTTAATGGATGGAAGTTTTGTACAAAAAAAAATAGTTAGAATATTTTAATTTACACTAAACTTGATATGCTTGATCTACATGAATGGAGTATAAAATATGACAATTGAATTGTTAAAATATATTCTAGATTTATCAAAAATATAAATACCTTTTAAAAAATATTTGTTACTTTATAAAAGGAATGAACTTTGTTAATTTCATAGTGAGTTGAGATCCAATTACGGGTGATGTCAACTCATTCAAAACTTTAATATATAATATTTATCACGAAAATAGTTATTTAGAAAAATTATAGTAATTGAATGGGTTAATCTTTAATCATATGATATGAGAATTATAATAGTTTTGGTCACTTAACTAAAAAAAAAAGTTATCGGTCACTAATTATTTAAAAGGTTTCATTTAAGTCACTAAGAATGTCTTTCTCTGTTTGCATAAATCAAAATCTCTCTTTCTTTTTCTCTTTATAATTTAGTTTTTTTTATGAAACAGTTTTGGACGTTACGGATCTGCGAATCAAAATTCAACTAACTCTTTTCTTTAATCTCTGACATTGACCGTTGGATCGATTTGGATCTACGGTATGTTCTTCTACTCGTCGGTGGGTACTAATCGACCATATGGATCATTGAATCGTCGTTTGGAACTTGTTGGCAGAACTTTAACAACCCAATGACATAAACAAAAATATTTGAATAGTTCAATAACTAAATTGTAACTTTTTTTAGTCAAATTACCAAAACGAAAACTTAGCGATAGTTTAGTGACTAAGGATGTAATTGACCTTAATTAAAAATAATAATTGAATGTTAAAAATTCAATAAAATTATTTATTAGTTTAATCATTTAAGTAAATACTGAAGGAGAAAATTAGGCAGTAAATTAGGGTAGGGGATATCTACACATTATTATTACTATTACGAGGAATAAAAATCCTCTCCCTCTATATTGATGCCCTTTTCTATACCACTTTTACGTTCAATTTTATTTTTTTCAATTTTCATTAATTGTTTTATTTTAAAATAAATTACTTACAACATTATTTTAATTTTTAATTAATTAATTAATTTAATAGTAGAAAATAATTATAAAAAATAGTTTAAATTAAATTTATTATATAACAATTTACAATTTATGCAGAGATTTTAAATTGATTCAAAAATTAATGTATACTATTTTAAATTTTATAGTAAAAATTAATTCATGATAATATTTTATAATTAAATAGAAATTTTAAATTCATTCAAAAGTTAATGTGTATCATTAAAAATGAAAAACAATTCAAATAATAAATAAATTTACAAGTAACTGTATAAAACAAATTATTAAAAAATTAATTGTCTTAGTAAATTAAAACAATAAAATTTTAATTAATTTATTTACTCGGTAATAAAAGTTAATTCTAAATTAAATTTTATTAAATATGAATTTTTATTTATATAATTAAATGGATATTTTAATTTATAGAAAATGTTTTAACCAATCATAAATTGAATTTTCCCAGTTCTCATTATTTTATAGATAAAATAAAATCCATCAAATTGTTAAAGGGCTTATATTATTCTTCATTTCATGAGGTGTTTTAATTAAGGTAGTTCGTGCTGGTACAGTGGACATTTTTTTTATATAATAAAATTTAATTTAAACTATTTTTATAAAAAAATAATTTCTATTATTAAATAAATAAATTAATTAAAAATTAAAATCATGCTGTAAGCAAAATTTAAAAAGATTTAAAACAATTAATGAATTTTGAAAAAAAACAAAAAAGTTAACGTGTAAGAGGCAGGGAAGGGGGCACCTAGGGGAAGAGGATTTTATTCCAGTAACTGAAAGTCAAACACTGGCAAAGTCAAATTATTTATTAATTTAATTACAAAAATTGCATTTTGTAACTTTTAATGCTCAAACTGCTTCTCTTCCTTTTTTCCCTTCCATATCCTCTGCCCCCAACATGGATCCCAGCCCGACAACTTACCCTCTCCTTTCCTATGTCATGTCCCTCCTCCCTTTCGACGGACCTGCATTCAACCCTCAGGATCCCTCCGCCACCTCCTCTTCCACCGATCCGCCACACATAGTGAACCAAATGCCCCACCTTTCCAGTCCCAATGTCCTTTCCTCAATGATCCATGCAGTATCCGTTGTGTCCCAAACCCGCTCCTTTCTCCAAAATCTGGGTCCACGACCCGATCACGAGTCAGTCAACATGGCCCGCTCCAAACTTGCAGAAATTGTATCCAGCGTCACCAAATCCGTGGAAGAATTGGGCCTGTGTCCTCGACCCTTGGAGGTGGATCTACTCGAGTGGCGGGCCTTCTTGGTCAGCGAAGAGCTAGAGGTTCGAAAAGAAGCTGACAAAGAGAAGCCTACTCACAGATTAATTTGCAATTGGATGAAATGCATGAGGCATACGAGAAGCTGTTGAAGGAAGCGGAACAGAGGTTGGTTAAGATTTACGAGAATACGGAAAAAGTGGGGTAAATTCGCAGGAAGTTGAGGAGGAAGTTAATGAAGATGTTGCTATGGTACTGCAGGAAACAGAAAGGAGAGCATTGGAGAGAGTGGAGTTGTCTGAAAGGAGGATCAGGGTTTTGCCTCAAGCCTTTGGCAAGATTAACGGTTAACCTTTTCAGTAATCAACTTAAGGTCAGCTCTACTTTTGCTTCTCTTCTTACCTTTCTGGAAATTATATTGAGTTTTCTTCATCTCTCTCCGAGTTTTGATTACATAATGTTGTCCCTCCCATAATTAAATTAATTATTTTAGTTTTACTGATACAACAGTTTTGTCGGTCTTCTTCACTTTATGATTTTCTTCTCTCGTACTTATTATGAGGAAACAGGTGTTGTTCCAATAGGGTCGGAAGCGTGTAAATTATTGTACTAAAAAATCACACAAAGTTCAATTCCCAGGAAAGAGAGGTGGATCACATGGATCTCTTAAATACCAAGTCTTTCCTTAGACAGAATATCCCTTCTATAGTAATTTAATAGCACAATTAAATACTACTATTATACCCTCAAATATTGAAAGAAAAATAGGACAAG
This sequence comes from Gossypium hirsutum, assembly GCF_007990345.1. NCBI lineage: Eukaryota > Viridiplantae > Streptophyta > Magnoliopsida > Malvales > Malvaceae > Gossypium > Gossypium hirsutum. The sequence continues at coordinate 8,774 of NW_024403365.1, read as the reverse complement.
AAAGAACACAAGAGTTTTAACGAGGTTCGGTAAATTATACCTACGTCCTCGGGCACTAACACCAGATGATAACTTTACTATCTTCAAAATATTACAAACAAATAGAATTCCTTGAGAATTCTCAAATGGGAGAAGAGAGAAAACTAAGAGAGAAAGATTGGTTGGGATGAATTGAAATGAGAAATGAGAAGGCCTATTTATAGTTGAGGTTCAAGGACCAAACAATAAATAGCCCATTATCTCAAGGACCAAAAAAAAATTATCCCATGCCACTTTTTCAAAGTCAACTTTAGGGTGCTAAACTTGCACCACTTTGTATTGTTTGCCATTAATGTTGTCTCCCATTAATGTTAACAATCTCCACCTTGAAGATTTGATTAGGATAATCACATCTTCACACACTTCCTTCAACTCCCCAAATTCGATAAAGCTATCTTTTGTAGTGCCTACAAATGCACTCTCGAGCGCCATACACCTGAAGGTGCTCAAATTCTCAGGATGTTAATCAAGTTCAAACAATGATTAAACTTGATTGTTGTTACCACCTTGGTCATCATATCTGCGGGATTATCTGCTGTCGGAATCTTCTGAAGTAGAATTTTTCCTTTTTCAAAGACTTCCCGCACAAAGTGATATCTTACGTCGATATGCTTGGTTCTTGAATGATAGACTTGATTTTTCGCTAAATGAATAGCGCTCTGACTGTCACAATATAAACTTATGTGACTTTGAACAACTCCTAAGTCTTTCAACAATCCATTAAGCCAAATAGCCTCCTTAACAGCTTCTGTAACTGCCATATATTCTGCCTCTATAGTAGACACAGCTACTGTAGACTGTAAGGTAGACTTCCAACTCACTGGGGCTTTCGCAAGAGTAAACAGATACCCCGTAGTTGAACGACGTTTATCTAAATCACCAGCAAAGTCGGAATCAACATATCCAACTACAAACTGACCAAGTGCTTCATCCTGTTCAAAAATTAAACCAACATCTACGGTTTTTCGAAGATACCGTAGAATCCATTTCACAGCTTGCCAATGTCCTTTTCCAGGATCATGCATATACCTGCTCACAACTCCAACAGCTTGTGAAATGTCAGGCCTCGTACACACCATCGCATACATCAAACTCCCAACTGCATTAGCATATGGGACTTTCGCCATATATTCTCTTCTTCTTCAGTTTTCGGAGATAATTGAGCACTAAGTTTCAAATGAGAAGCAAGTGGGGTACTTACATGTTTTGTGTTTCATTTACACCAAAACATTGTAATACCTTTTTCAGATATTGCTTCTGATTTAAACAGAGCTTGTCTCTCGGTCTATCTCTACTTATCTCCATGCCGAGAATCTTCTTGGCCTCACCTAGATCTTTCATCTCGAACTCTTGATTCAACTGAGCCTTCAGCTTATCTATCTCATTTTGGCTCTTCGAAGCGATTAACATATCATCAACATACAAGAGTAGATAAATGAAAGATCCGTCATGCAGCTTCTGCAAATATACACAATTGTCATATTTGCTTCTTGTGTACTTCTGCCTTCTCATAAAGCTATCAAATCGCTTGTACCACTGTCTCGGGATTGCTTCAATCCATATAGCGATTTGTTCAGCTTACAAACCCAATTTCTACCACCAGCATCTGTGTATCCTTCGGGCTGAGTCATATAGATCTCCTCTTCTAACTCACCATGCAAGAAAGCTGTCTTAACATCAAGTTGAGCTAGCTCCAAATTCAACTGTGCTACCAAGGCCAACAAAATTCTAATGGAGGAATGCTTCACAACAGGGGAAAATACATCATTGTAGTCAATTCCCTCCTTCTGAGCGTAGCCTTTAGCTACCAATCTTGCCTTGTAGCGAATATCCTTCTTGCTAGGAGATCCATCTTTCTTTGCGAATACCCACTTGCATCCGATTGCCCTTTTACCTTTCGGTAATTGCGCCAACTCCCAAGTATTGTTCTTCCGGAGAGACTGCATTTCTTCATCCATGGCGCTTTTCCATTTATCACTTTCTAAGCTTTGCATTGCTTCTTGATAAGTGATAGGAATATCATCAACAACGGGAAGGGCGTAGGCCACCATATCAGTAAATCGAGTAGGTTTACGAATTTCTCTCCGTGGCCTTGCAACTGCAACTGGTTCTGGTGTACTTAGTGGTTCTTGGGTCAGAACCTCTTCAACCTCTAATTCCTCCATTGTGGCTGGAGAATTAGACTTATTAACTGGGCAAATCCCCATCTGCTCAAACTCCACCTGTTTTGGAGTACACTCCACCTGCTGTGGAGTATTGCTCGTCTGAATATCTTTATCTGCTACCTTTTTCAATGTGGCAGATTCATCAAAGGTAACATCTCTGCTACAGATCATTTTCTTTGTGCTTAAGCACCAAAGACAAAATCCCTTCACTCCAGAAGTTATTCCCATAAAGAGAGCTTTCTTTGCCCTCGGATCTAACTTTGACTCCTTCACATGGTAATATGCAGTGGTTCCAAACACATGTAAGGAATCATAATCTGTAGCTGGTTTTCCAGACCATACCTCCATAGGAGTTTTTCTTTCTAATGCAGATGATGGCAAACGATTAACAAGATGGCCAGCGTATGTCACAGCCTCAGCCCAAAATTGCTTGCCCAACCCAACATTGGACAACATACATCGAACTTTCTCCAGCAATGTTCGATTCATACGCTCTGCCACTCCATTCTGTTGTGGTGTATCCCTAACTGTGAAGTGTCGAACAATACCATACTCTTGGCACACATCGAAGAACGGATCACTTTTATATTCCCCTCCATTGTCCGTCCTAAGCCGCTTGATTTTCTTGCCAGTCTGGTTTTCGATCATAGTTTTCCATTTAAGAAAAACTCCAAGCACTTCATCTTTAGTTTTCATGGTATACACCCAAACTCTTCTGGAAAAGTCATCAACAAAAGTAACAAAGTAGTGTTTTCCTCCCAACTAAGGTGTTTTGGAAGGCCCCCACACATCTGAGTGAATATATTCCAAAATACCTTTTGTATTATGGATAGCAGTGCCGAATTTCACTCTCTTTTGCTTTCCCAGAACACAGTGCTCACAAAATTTTAATTTGCAAGCCTTTGCACCTTTCAACAATCCTTACTTTGCCAGAATTTGCAAGGATTTTTCGCTGGCATGTCCCAACTTCATATGCCACAACTATATTGAGTCCAATTCTTTGTTGCCGGAAGCTGCAGCGACTGCTCCAATAACTGTACTACCTTGGTAGTAATACAAGTTATTTTCCTGATGCCCTTCAATATCACAAGTGCGCCAGATGTCACTTTCAAAATCCCATCTCTCATAGTAACAACTGAACCATTGGATTCCAAGGCTCCCAATGAGATGAGATTTTTCTTCAAACTGGGCACGTACCGAACATCAGTCAGAACTCTGGTTGATCCATCTTGATTCTTTAATTGGATTGAACCTATCCCAACAGTTTTACAGGCATTGTCATTGCCCATATAAACAACTCCTCCATTTAGTTCTACTAAATCAGAGAACCACTCCCGGTTAGGGGACATATGATAGGTACAACCCGAATCCAATATCCACTCATCTGAATGGAACGACGATGATGATGCAACCAGTGATAGTTCAGAGTCACTGGTATCATGCTTTGCAACACAAGCATCTACAGCAGCTTTTCCCTTATTCTTCAGCTTTGGACAATTTTTCTTCCAGTGGCCTTTCTCATGACAAAAAGCACATTCATCTTTCCCGAGACTGGACTTTGACTTTGATCTCCCCTTTTGAGTTTTCTTCCGAGTGTATGAACGACCTCGGACTACTAAAGCTTCTGTATCTCTGATTGAGTTTTTTCTGTTTGTCATTCTTTCTCTGTTCATAACTGTATAAGGCCGCACAGACTTCGCTCAGAGATATATCACTCCTGCCATGAAGTAGAGTAGTTTCTAGGAACTCAAACTCCTCAGGAAGTGACCCCAACAGCATCAAAGCCAAATCTTCATCTTTGAATGTCTCATCCATATTCAGCAAATCAGTGACTAACTGATTAAATTTGGTGATGTGATCATTCATTGTGGTACTTGGGACGTAAGTGAAGCGAAACAGTCTTTTCTTCAAGTGGAGCTTATTTTGACTGTTTTTCTTCAAAAAATTTCTTCAAGTGCCACCCACAACTTATTTGCAGAAGTCTCCTTTGAAAATGTAACAGCCCGATTTTGGGCCTAGTCGGAATAGTGGTTTCGGGACCACAAATCCGACGAGGGAAAATATGGTTATTATTATATTTTTATGGTCTACAATTTCACGGAAAATTTTCGTAAAAATTTCGTTCGAAAATTTCGACGTTTGGGCACTCAATTTAGTCAAAAGGACTAAATTGTAAATAGTGCAAAAGTTGAGTTCTATATGTAGAAGTATCTAATTGATATGAAATTTTAAATTGGAGGTCTTTATGGTAATTAGACCATTAGTTAGTTGATGGACAAAAATAGACATAAGAAATGAGAGAAATAGATTTTTTTTAAGTGGGGGCATATTAGTCATTTGGTAATAAAAAAAAATAAAATGGGAAAAGATGACAAAAATCATCATCTTCTCATTAGTTGCTGCCAAAATTGAAGGAAGCCATAGCTAAGGTTTCTTTGCTTTCTCAAGCTCATAGTAAGTGCATCCTAGCCCCGTTTTTAATGTTCTTCGCATTTTGGAATCCTCGTAACTCGGTTTAGCTTATTCTAGCAATAATTCGTGTTAGGGCTCATATTGGAAAAATACCCATAGGTGAAATGTGTTTATTTTGCTGTTTTATGGTGGAATATGAAGCTATAAATTATGTTAAACAACTTTTGCTAAGCGATTTTAAGCGAAAACGGGTAAATAGGCATAATCGGTAAAAATAATTATTGTTCATAAGTGTATGTTAGAGTGAGAATTTGATGTTGCCATAGAAGGGAAAAATGTTCAGCATGTCATAAAACCTAAGAATAAGTGATGAAGTTTAATTTCCGAGCTTGGGGACAAAAGTGTAATTATGCAAAAGTTTGGGGGCAAAATTGTAATTTTTCAAAAGTTGGGTGGTGGATTATTTTAATGAATGTGAACATTAAATGAGTTAAATTTGCTATTATAGATCAAGAAAGACGTGAAGATTATCTCAAACGAGGAAAAGAAAAGATAGTGGAGTGAAGTGCAATATTACGATATTTTGCACCGAGGTAAGTAAACACGTGACTTGATGTATTATTTTGACATTAATTGATATATGTTGAGATTTATTTGGAATTAAAATAAATGTTTGGCCATATCCTAAAAATGTTGTTAAATCGGGAAAGGTGGTAAAGGGTTGCAATATATGATTTATGGGTTGAACACTCGGAATAAGCCGAAGTATGCTGTACATAAAGGGGTTGCTGTGTGCTGATTCCCCGATTCATTGGTGGTGCTATGTGCGATATCCACCGTATCTTTGAAATGTGAAAGGGGGTTGCTATGTGCTGATTCCCCCGAGGGTTTGCTAAGTGCTGATTCCCCAGTTCATTGGTGGTGCTAAGTGCGATATCCACCGTATCTCTGAAATAAAAAGGGGGTTGCTATGTGCTGATTCCCCCAAGGGGTTGCTAAGTGCTGATTCCCCGATTAAGTGGTGGTGCTAAGTGCGAGATCCACCAATAACGGTTAACATTCCGAGTGCTCAACGAAAAAGTGTGGAAGGTGAATATTGCCATATGGTGGAAATTTTTATGGGGCAAATATTGAGTTGGATACTAAATCGATCCATGTATGAGATGGGAGAAAATATCAAAAACGAAAAAAGGAACGATTTAGTTATAAACTGTGTTGAACAACGGCAGATGGGTAACTTTGAAAAATCACCATAAATGGTGGAAAATGAATGGGAAGCTGAATAATATATGAAATTGAAGCTGAATGTGTCTATTTTCATATGAAATAAATAGAATAAGCAAAAGAGTTGTATTTTTGGAGATATCTGAATTTTACTGAAACAGGACTGGATTGATTTCGGGATCCCCTGTTCTAACTTTGGAAAATCACCAAAAATTGTACAAAAATAATTATGGTGTGAAATTTATATTCCTGGATTCCTTATTGACTCTATTTTTAATATAAATAAGCGAAACCATTTTAAAATTTTGTACAGAGAGTTAAGTGAATTTTTTTGAGGAAGGGTCAGAACCGTTGGGCAGTGAAACAGGGGAAGTTTTAATGAATAAACTGTACTAATTGGCTGGGTAAAAAATTCTGAAATTTTATGGTGAAATGGTATATGAGTCTAGTTTCAGGGAAAATTTACGAAACTCAATTTGGAGCCCTGTAGCTCCGGATAAAAATAAATTAGCGACTATGACGCAGAAAAACAGTTTGCTGGAAATTGCCTAAACAATGAAGTTATTCATGAATAAGTTTATATTTTGGTGTAGTTATGTGAGTAATTACTTATTTATCATGTGTTTACTTACTAAGCTATATGCTTACTCGATTTTATTTTTCCCTTGATTATAGTGACTTCCGACAACTCGGAAATTTGGAACGAAGTCAGACAATCATCCACACTATCCTTCACACTTGGGGTATTTTGCTACTATCGTTCCGGAAAATTATGGCATGTATAGACGACCTATGAAATATGGAATCATCATGTAAATATATGTTATGGTTTGATTTAAAATGTGGTGTTCATTAATAGTTAAATTGTGAGTATTATTATAAATGAGTTTGGTTGATATATATATTGGATTGTGATTTAAATTTGCAGGAGGTTTAAGCAAAATTAAGCAGAAATGCTGTCGAAATTTTTTTAAAAAACTTAGTAATACCTCATACTCTGTTCCGAGCCGGAATACGAGTAAGGGGTGTTACATTTTAGTGGTATCAGAGCTACGGTTTAGTCGGTTCTCGGACCAATAAAATATGTGTGAAAGTCAGTCTATACATGCCATCAATATATTGTGATAGTGTGATGATTTTTGACAATTTAAAATTTTGTTTTATATAGTAAATGGATCCTAATCGAAGTATGGCAGATGATGTTGAAAGTAACACGCCGGTTCCCGCACAAGGGACCGCGCATGAAGAGAGTAGACATGAGACACATGGACAGGATGAGGCTCGAGAAGCCTTCCTCCGAATGATGAGTGATTGGTATACAGAATATGTCCGTGTAAATCCGAATGTTCCACCTCCTCCACCCCCTCCTATTCTTCCGCCGGTCCCCGTAGCTCCACGAAGTGCTGAATTGGTGAGATCAAGTAAACCACCCGTTGATAGAATTCGAAAGCATGGGGCTGAAGATTTCAGGGCCAATGTTGATGATGATCCGGAAAAAGCCGAGTTTTGGCTTGAAAATACTATCCAGGTATTTGATGAATTATCTTGTACTCCTGAGGAATGTTTGAAATGTGCTGTGTCTTTATTGAAGGATTCGGCATACCGTTGGTGGAAAACATTAATAACGGTGGTTCCAAAAGAAAGAGTTACTTGGGACTTCTTTCAGGAAGAATTCAGAAAGAAATATGTAAGCCAACGGTTTATTGATCAGAAGCGCAAAGAGTTTCTCGGATTGAAACAGGGCCGAATGTCAGTAGCAGAATATGAACGGGAGTTTGTCCGGCTTAGTAAATATGCCCAGGAATGTGTGCCTATGGAGGCTATTATGTGTAAAAGATTTGAAGAGGGGCTAAATGAAGACATCAGATTACATGTTGGAATTTTAGAGTTAAAAGAATTTGTGGTATTAGTTGATCGTGCTTGCAAAGCTGAAGAGCTGAGTAGAGAAAAGAGAAGGGCAGAGATGGAAGCTCGAGATGTAAGGAAGAGGTCAATGGGCAGAACATTTCAATCTCACCCGAAGAAGTTTAAAGGGATGGATCCACGACCAACCGGTTCAGTTGGGTATTCACGCAGAGACCGAGGGAGGTCATATTCCGGAACTACAACTCGAGCTACCTCAGTGGCAAGTGTGGGTAATGTAGGAAACACCAGACCTGAATGTCAACAGTGTGGCAGGCGACATACTGGTGAGTGTTGGGGATTTAAACGAGCTTGTTTCAGATGTGGTTCCCAAGAGCATTATGTAAAAGACTGCCCTGAGAGAATAGAAGAAGAAAGATTACAAAGAGCTGGATCGGGTGATGTTGTCAGTAGAGGCAGACCACCGAGAAATGTGGGAAGCAAAGCCAGTGGTAAGAGTGTGATAAAAGATGCAGCTGGAGGATCAGAAACTAGAGCGCCTGCCAGGACTTATGCTATACGCGCTCGAGAGGATGCCTCATCTCCCGATGTGATTACTGGTACATTTTCTCTTCATGATATTGATGTTATTGCTTGATTGATCCCGGCTCTACTTATTCATATATATGCATGAATTTGGTGTCTAGTAAGAAATTGCCTGTTGAAACACTGAATTTGTAGTTAAAGTATCAATCCTTTAGGCAAATATGTCTTAGTCGATAAGGTTTGCAAGAATTGTCCCTGATGATTCAAGGTCACTGTTTCCCGGCTAATTTGATGTTGTTACCATTGATGAGTTTGATGTTATTTTGGGGATGGATTGGTTGATATTGCATGATGCCAAGGTAAATTGTAGACAGAAAATTCTTGAATTAAATTGTGAAAATGGTGAAATTCTCCGGGTTGAAACAAAGGAGCCGAATAAGTTGCCTATGGTGATTTCGCACATGTCTGCTCAGAAATACTTGAGAAAGGGATGTGAAGTTTATCTGCTTATGTGCTGAACACGATATACTGGTCAAAGCTTGAATC
>NW_024403364.1:0-15091 GCF_007990345.1 Gossypium hirsutum | reverse complement strand
ACAATAAAGTCTTGGCATTGAAGGCTTTTGTCTTAGGATAGTATTTAAATAAAAGGTACATACATTGATTTCGTGACTGTAAATTTTTTTGTTAGTATGAGTATTGTGGCTTATTTCGGATCGATATGGATCGGGTTATAAGGTGTTACAAATCACTTCAAACTTTGGATTTAGAACTGAATAGATTTCATGTATAACAAAGATATATACACTCAAATCATTAAAGTTTTGCTTTTGTCAATCACTTTAAAAAATTAAAAAATGGCTATTAATTATTGATGTTTTCCTATAAGGCACTGAATATTTAAAAATTTATTTAAGTTAAAGTTTTAAAGTTTTTTTTTTAAAAGCCCCACTAGTGAGCTCTAGCGGTGATTTGATAATCGGTTATGATCAATACCATCGACGGTAGAAAAATTAATCAAATCCAGTCATCTATGGTTAGTATCAAGATCGAAAAAAAATTTATTTTAAATTTTGTTCGCATTCATGAATTCAATGTATTTTCATGAAAAATTGATTGTAAGAGGAAGAAAAAATTTTGAATTGCATAGATGCACATTTTTAAATTTTAATGATTAAATTAATGATTATTTTATAATTTTTTGAATTGATTATGAAATTAAATAATGTTTAGTGATGTAATTTACCCACAACAAATAATATGGAAAGTGTATGGAAAGTTTTGGGGAAAATAAAAGGAGAAGGGCAAAAATATTCAACTTCATAATTACTTCCACTCTGTAGCTTTCAAATTATACATCATTTATCAACCAAATAGGGAAGCGCATTTTACATTGATAGAAACATTATTCTAATAAACATATAACACAAACATATTCCCCTTTATGGCTGTTAGTATTACATTCCGATACCCAAACCTTGGTTAGAAAATTATTACAGATTCTATGTTTTCGGTAGGGACGGTAAAAGTCCATGAGCATGATTGATTAGCAGTTGAGCATCAAAAGGTGAGGAGGCTTGGCCTTTGGGCAGACTGTGTGATTGTGAGCTGTGTAACTTCTCTCATGGATGGCTTGCAGTCTCTCATTCTCAACGCACTCATGGCTACCTTGACAGTGGTGAACTGCCGTCATGGATATTCACTTGCTGGATCTAAATGAACACTGAAGCGGATCAGAGGGTTGGGGTTGTTCTGATGTCATCTTCCTCACCCACCTCACAATGTCCACCCCATCTCCAAACTCCAACTGGTTTTCTTCCTTGCCTATCGCTCCAGCAGCACACACCGAACACTGTACACGTCGCTTTTCTGCATCAACCCTCAATTGTGTAGGCGTACTCTGTTGGTTTACATCACACCAAGCCAATGTAGTTAGACATTAACTATAATACTGTTTTTTCTTCGATATTTCATTTATAAAGTACAAACCTGGGGCGATTAGCGTAGGAACCAGCAATGGAGGACATGCACTCGGGAAGCACCAGCGTCCTGCAAGAACTTAGGCCAGCCCAAAATCCGCTACATGAGCTTTATAGTCTTCACAAGCCAATTATGTTATTGGACTTCACATCCCTGTGTATAATCAGAGGAGAGCAATCATGGTGAAGATTAACACAGTCCCCTGGCAGCTTTCCAGGGCAATCGGTATACCTTCTCTCCCATTGCAAATGTGCACCTTTGGCCCATGCAACATTTCTCCTAAGCTCCCATTAGGATATATTCATCAACAACGATTCGTGTCTTTATTCGAAACATAACCCAACAATCTCACGATGTTACGATGCCTAATTCGACCCAGAGTTTGAATCTCTGCCGAGAATCCCACTATCGTTTCTTCCGCCCCCCAATCTTTATGCCGCAACATTCGAGCCATCTGCATTGAACCGCGGTAGGACAAATCCCAGCTCCACCTTTGCCTATAACATTCTCATTCTTCAAGCACTCCAGCACGTCCTCAGCTTTGAATCCAGCCTTTGGAATGCAGTAAGGCTTCCAGGTTCGTGATTTTTGAAGCCTTTCCTTCTAATTTCTGTAACCGTGAATGATTATCATGTAGCAAAGCTGTCATAAACGTAATGTTTGATTATGAGCTTTGAAGCCAGTTGAAGGATACTGCTTGTGAACCATGACCTGAACCTCTAGTTTTGGTTTCCCAAAGATGGGCATTTGACTGGGACGAGCGTACAGAGGATCTGGGTGAGGTTTCCAGTAAACGAGCTATCATTGAAGACTAAAATTGGCCGCCAATGGAATTCTGCCCCACCAAATAGTTATACGAGAGATCACGGTTGTGAGGCTTATCATGTTAGGATTTCAGCCGGAATTGTCACCAGTGTAGGCTGGTTCCTTGAAAAAATTGAGAATGCTTTAAATCTTTGAGCTCGCTCGATTCCGTCGGGAATTTCACCAGTGAAACTGTTCCGACTGAATATCAATGGAAGTAAGAGAAGTGCTCGAGAGATGGAAGGTGGGATTTCACCAGTATATTGTTGTCACTGATGTTCATCTTTGAAGAAATTTTGATATTAAAGTCTCTCGGGGATTGTCACCTGAAAACTTGTTCATTTCAAGAGACAAACTTGTACTCCGCAAATTGTTGCCTATTGCCGGAGGAATTTTGCCACTGATCCATGTTTGAAATTTTTAACTGACCAAGCGAAGCCCGCATCTGTGATGGAAGTTTCACCGGAGAAGAAATTGCCGCCTAACTCCATTATATCAGCATGGCAAGTGAAAATCCCAGCTGGAATCGTCCCATTGAGAAGGTTTTTCATGCATACGAATGCTTGGTAGAGACTTTGCAGTTGCCAGTTCTTCAGGGAGGTGGACCAAAGAGAGATTTTCCATTCATAATCAACGTCTCCAACCTCCCCCCCTTGCATAAATCCCGAGGAATTCAATCTCAGTGAGGTGATTCGACAGCAACGTCAAGCTTTATAAAGCCTTCCCATTGCGCCCCAGATTCTGGGGCAATTCAAACGTAAGTTGTTTCCCCACAACCTTGAAAACCACTTCAGATCGAGGTAATCGCACTACGAATGACTGGATATCGTAACCGTAGAGATTGTTTTTGAACAATTATAAGCGTATCTTGTTTCAAGCAGAGAAAACTGTCCGGTATCTCCCTGTAAGTTCATTTTATAGAAAGATCAAGCGATTTCAAGCTGAATTTAAACCAGAGAGTTGAGAAGGGATTACCCCGTGTGAGACCGGTTGAGTTGAGAACACGAGTGCAAGTGTTTCAAATTGCTCAAACTCGAAGGAATCTCACCGGTTTAGGTTACAGCTTGCCATGTCGAGAAGTTCGAGTTGACTCAATGACCCTACTCAGGTGGAATGCCTCCATCGTAGGCGTTGAAGTATCCGATTACCAAGTATTTGAGGTTTGTTAACGAGCCAAAAAGGAAGGAGTTTTCCTGTTAAACCGATGCCATTAAGACCCAATATTCCAAGCTCTGGATTTCAGAGTACTCCTCCGGTATCTTCCCATAAAAAAGTTTCCTCCGAAAGATAATGCTTGAGATATTTAAGATTGACGACCTCAATGGGAAGAACACCCGTGAAGTTATTGTTATAAGCATCGAGAATCTCGAGGTGGTCATGCCTGCAAGATTTCTCCAGGGAAACTGCTTGTGGAAAACATTGTTGGAGATGTTGAATATCTTAAGAGAAGTCAAATTACCCATCTCCACCGGATCCTCCCCAGTAAGGACTATCGGAAGAAATAGTGAGGTTGACGAGCTTGTTGAGAAGCCCAATTTCGGAGGAATGGTTGCCCAAGAGGGGAGCAAACGACACGTTCAGAGCAACAACACTGAAATCCTCATCGCATTGAACACCAGAGAACGGCAATGTGCTTGTGGAGATGAGGAGAATTCCAGTTCTCGAGTCCCGAACCTTTTGGTTCCATCATTGAAGACTTGAGCAGCAACAGAACTTCAAGATCACTGTAACCATAGACGATGGCTGAGAAGGGTAGTAGAAGACTCGAGAAAACACAGAGAAGATAACTGTAAAAGCTTCTCATTTCCAGTGTTCTTCTATTTCCTGCGATCAGAGAGAGGTGAAGGCTTTACTATCAGTAGGCTCACTACGTTAAATAGAGTTGTACTGTATAGTGGATCGCAAAGAGGATCGTAGTTCCCAAGCATCAAATGTGGATATGAATAAAAAATACAAAATCTGAATTCTGAAAAAGTCAGGGAGAGGGGTGTGTAAAAGGAGGGGAGTCTGGACTGCATGAAACCGCTAAGACACGGCAATACTGTATGGCCCATGTTCGCATCGTACACTACATGGAATTGAAAAATGGTAGAACACAGAAAGGGGTTACGTTGGAATTTACTAGTTTTTAAAGCTTGTCAGCTCTGTGAGTCAACATGAGGGAGGGGGAGGGAGGAGGGTCCCATGGCAGCAAGAGAACGACTGAAACGTTAACTCGGGACGGAGTTGATGAAGGGTACTATTTTACGTGGGCTTAGAGACTGTGAATTGTAAGGGTTACTATACTCATCTGGTTTGACGGCAGTGATCTTGCCGGTTCTAAAGACTGGCCCCTATTATAAATGGCAGCTGCCCACTGCATTACTGTCAGACGCCAGTTGTTTTTTCTTTTCTGAAAGAAAAAAATCACTGGGAAAAACTATCAAATTCACTAGGTTGGCTTGGGTAAAATATTAGAACATATATATCTTAGTTATTATTCTTGAGCATTTGGGATGATGAAAGATGATGTGGATTTTGTCTTTTTGGGGGAGTTGATGAAGACAGGGGATGGGCTTGTTGGGGAGTCAATTGCTGGGCCCAGATTAAAGGCTGTGAATGTCCTTTCCCGAGAAACACCTTTTTCTCCTCTGACTCCTTTTTGGCAGTGAGCTAAAAGTCCACTCTTTTTGTTCTTTTCTCCGATCGGGGACCGTCCACAAATAGGGGCCATTGTCGATTGCCTCTGCACTAACTTCTCCTTTTGCTTCCTTCCTATCCCTTATGCAATGGTTCATGGACCAACCCAAGTATTCTGCAACTTCTTCTAACCATCCAAGTGCTTTGACATCCACAGTAGAATCTCTTCTCATCTATCTCATTCAAATATTTGATCTTCTTGTTTAAGCAACATTTATGATTGGGCCATTAGCTTGTTACGAAATTCCAAGGAAAAAATAAATTATGTTAGAAAATAAACATATGATAGTGTTCAGAAAAGTAATGCAAACATGACTATATCATGAATATAGATATGCTACATTGTGAGATAAGGTATAGTTTAAAGAGTAAATGGATATTTAATTTTTTGTAAATGAAGGTTCAATTTATGATTTTAGAGTCCCAAATTTCAGGAGTATTAGGGGAAGAACAATAAAGATTGAAGCTTAACCCTCACTAGGGTTAAGATAAAAATCAATTCAAATTGAGATATTTAGACAGTTTATGAAAAGTAAGTTAAAAATTACGATTATTTGAGTTAAATTGAATTTTATTTTTTATTTATATATAATTATTTTTAATTTTTATGATATAAAATAATATTTTATATTTAAAATAGTTTAATATTTAAAAGTTCTTAAAAATTATTATTTTTTGAAGATATATTTATGAAAAAACATCTAATTTTTTTAAAATATATTCAAAACCATAAACAAATCTCATTTTATCAAAATAAATCTAAACATTAAACAATAATTAATATAAAAAATTGAGAACCAAATCGAACTGAAACGAATTATGTGGATGGTTTAGAAAATTTTAAAAACTTTGTATTGACCTAAATCAAAATCACCCCTAATCTTGATAGTAAATGTTTGGTACTACGAGTTCAAAATTTGTATCAGTACAGTGTAGATTCTCGAAAATATCTTTGAAAGAAAAGCTTAACCTCAACACTTGCTAGATGTTGAATCATATACATCATCTCTCATTTGTCCCAATTTGTGGGAAATCAAATTCTCTCAATTTTTTGGTAAACACCCTGACTTCGATACATATAAATACGAGGTTGGGGTAAATTAACCACATGAATCTCAACATCAATTTAGTGTTGAGGTTGTTTAATATTTAAAATTGCACAATTTGAGAAATAAAAGAGATGTTTTTTTTAATTTTGATATTTGAAAAAAAATATTCCATAATAAGTATTTAAAAAAGTTATTTTCAGAATATTTTTTATGTAGTTTTATATTTATGGGTGTCGAGTTTAATTTAGGGGTTTTTGATCATTAAACTTTCTTGAGATTAAGGGACAAGGTGTACGATTCAGATTTTAGCGTGTCGGTAAAAATTTAGTTTTAGATTGGATAAATTGAGCTGAGTTGAGTAATAACTCAAATAGGTTAATTACGTGTTGATATGGATCGGGAAGGTTGAATTATTAAGTTTTATTGAATTAAATCAGTTAGTAAAAGTAATACAGAGACTAAATAATGAAAATTGTTTAGAGCTTAATAGGTCTTCCAGTGGTATATAATTAGCAATTTCACCTCATTAAATAAAGGTTCGCTTGGAAATGGATTGAAACCGTTGGTCCCACCATTGTTCTGATTATTGCTTGATAAACATTGATTTTGGTTTAAATAATTTTTAATTAATTAGGATTTAATAGATTAATTAATAAAGTGGAGAGGAGAGAGAGTAAAACGTCTAGCTTCATTCTCATTCTCTTGTTCCCTTTACCATCCAACCCAAAGAAAAACTTTGTTATTTTCTTTTTTTCATTTTCCGTAGCAAACAACAAAGAAATTAGTAAGTTGAATTATGGATAATTATACTAGTTAATGAGAGCCAGATGTAGAATCGTATTAAGTAATTCAATTTTTAATCGTGGGAAGTTTTTTGAGTATTCTTGCATGTCTAGCTTCTAGTTCATGCATGTTTGAGTTTACTGAGTCATGACCGGGATGAGTTAAAGATGTTGATAAGAGATTATTGATTAAGTGTAACTTTCATTTAGGTAATTTAGTT
Organism: Gossypium hirsutum; assembly: GCF_007990345.1. Classification (NCBI taxonomy): domain Eukaryota; kingdom Viridiplantae; phylum Streptophyta; class Magnoliopsida; order Malvales; family Malvaceae; genus Gossypium; species Gossypium hirsutum. The sequence goes on along the minus strand of NW_024403364.1, from coordinate 8,172 downwards.
GATTCCTTAATAGTAAAAGACAGGAAGTTTGAGGTTGCATAGTAATTAATTCTGGTTCCTATTACTATATTAATAAAGTTATTTAAATTCGATCGGGTAAATTGTGAGTACACGTTTTGACATAGGATCCAGACTAATCAATAATGCATTCACGTGGTTTGTATTTGTTTGTGTTAATGAATTTTTTTGTATTTTGAAAATATTAATTGGTCAAACTACAAATGAAGGTTCAATATTTGAAAGATGATATATTAACAATGGTGTAATTAGTAATCATTGGTATGTTATTAATTTGTTTTCTAAATTAATAAATGAACCTCTATTATGTTTTCAGATAAAAGGTAACTCCATTCATAAGTTTTTGTATGGAATGATATGTGCATATTTTAATAGTCTTTTGGTATTTCATTTGGGGTACAATATTTTTATCTTATAGCATATGTCGTTGATTAATGCATATTGTAACACCCCTTACTCGTATTCCGGCTCGGAACAGAGTATGAGGTATTACTAAGTTTTTTAAAAAAAAATTTAAATTTCGACAGCATTTCTGCTTAATTTTGCTTAAACCTCCTGCAAATTTAAATCACAATCCAATATATATATATCAACCAAACTCATTTATAATAATACTCACAATTTAACTATTAATGAACACCACATTTTAAATCAAACCATAACATATATTTACATGATGATTCCATATTTCATAGGTCGTCTATACATGCCATAATTTTCCGGAACGATAGTAGCAAAATACCCCAAGTGTGAAGGATAGTGTGGATGATTGTCTGACTTCGTTCCAAATTTCCGAGTTGTCGGAAGTCACTATAATCAAGGGAAAAATAAAATCGAGTAAGCATATAGCTTAGTAAGTAAACACATGATAAATAAGTAATTACTCACATAACTACACCAAAATATAAACTTATTCATGAATAACTTCATTGTTTAGGCAATTTCCAGCAAACTGTTTTTCTGCGTCATAGTCGCTAATTTATTTTTATCCGGAGCTACAGGGCTCCAAATTGAGTTTCGTAAATTTTCCCTGAAACTAGACTCATATACCATTTCACCATAAAAATTTCAGAATTTTTTACCCAGCCAATTAGTACAGTTTATTCATTAAAACTTCCCCTGTTTCACTGCCCAACGGTTCTGACCCTTCCTCAAAAAAATTCACTTAACTCTCTGTACAAAATTTTAAAAATGGTTTCGCTTGTTTCTATTAAAAATAGAGTCAATAAGGAATCCAGGAATATAAATTTCACACCATAATTATTTTTGTACAATTTTTGGTGATTTTCCAAAGTTAGAACAGGGGATCCCGAAATCAATCCAGCCCTGTTTCAGTAAAATTCAGATATCTCCAAAAATACAACTCTTTTGCTTATTCTATTTATTTCATATGAAAATAGACACATTCAGCTTCAATTTCATATATTATTCAGCTTCCCATTCATTTTCCACCATTTATGGTGATTTTTCAAAGTTACCCATCTGCTGTTGTTCAACACAGTTTATAACTAAATCGTTCCTTTTTTCGTTTTTGATATTTTCTCCCATCTCATACATGGATCGATTTAGTATCCAACTCAATATTTGCCCCATAAAAATTTCCACCATATGGAAATATTCACCTTCCACACTTTTTCGTTGAGCACTCGGAATGTTAACCGTTATTGGTGGATCTCGCACTTAGCACCACCACTTAATCGGGGAATCAGCACTTAGCAACCCCTTGGGGGAATCAGCACATAGCAACCCCCTTTTTATTTCAGAGATACGGTGGATATCGCACTTAGCACCACCAATGAACTGGGGAATCAGCACTTAGCAACCCCTCGGGGGAATCAGCACATAGCAACCCCCTTTCACATTTCAAAGATACGGTGGATATCGCACATAGCACCACCAATGAATCGGGGAATCAGCACACAGCAACCCCTTTATGTACAACATACTTCGGCTTATTCCGAGTGTTCAACCCATAAATCATATATTGCAACCCTTTACCACCTTTCCCGATTTAACAACATTTTTAGGATATGGCCAAACATTTATTTTAATTCCAAATAAATCTCAACATATATCAATTAATGTCAAAATAATACATCAAGTCACGTGTTTACTTACCTCGGTGCAAAATATCGTAATATTGCACTTCACTCCACTATCTTTTCTTTTCCTCGTTTGAGATAATCTTCACGTCTTTCTTGATCTATAATAGCAAATTTAACTCATTTAATGTTCACATTCATTAAAATAATCCACCACCCAACTTTTTGAAAAATTACAATTTTGCCCCCAAACTTTTGCATAATTACACTTTTGTCCCCAAGCTCGGAAATTAAACTTCATCACTTATTCTTAGGTTTTATGACATGCTGAACATTTTTCCCTTCTATGGCAACATCAAATTCTCACTCTAACATACACTTATGAACAATAATTATTTTTACCGATTATGCCTATTTACCCGTTTTCGCTTAAAATCGCTTAGCAAAAGTTGTTTAACATAATTTATAGCTTCATATTCCACCATAAAACAGCAAAATAAACACATTTCACCTATGGGTATTTTTCCAAATATGAGCCCTAACACGAATTATTGCTAGAATAAGCTAAACCGAGTTACGAGGATTCCAAAAATGCGAAGAACATTAAAAACGGGGCTAGGATGCACTTACTATGAGCTTGAGAAAGCAAAGAAACCTTAGCTATGGCTTCCTTCAAATTTCGGCAGCAACTAATGAGGAAGATGATGATTTTTGTCATCTTTTTCCCATTTTATTTTTTTTATTACCAAATGACTAATATGCCCCCACTTAAAAAAAATCTATTTCTCTCATTTCTTATGTCTATTTTTGTCCATCAACTAACTAATGGTCTAATTACCACATAAAGACCTCCAATTTAAAATTTCATATCAATTAGATACTTCTACATATAGAACTCAACTTTTGCACTATTTACAATTTAGTCCTTTTGACTAAATTGAGTGCCCAAACGTCGAAATTTTCGAACGAAATTTTTACGAAAATTTTCCGTGAAATTGTAGACCATAAAAATATAATAATAACCATATTTTCCCTCGTCGGATTTGTGGTCCCGAAACCACTATTCCGACTAGGCCCAAAATCGGGCTGTTACAACTCTCCCCCCTTAAGGATTTTCGTCCCCGAAAATCTTACCGGAAAAGAGATTTGGGTACTGTTTCCTCATAATTTCCTCCGGTTCCCACGTAGCTTCCTCCATCCCATGTTTTTGCCACAGTACTTTTACTAAGGATACACTTTTATTCCTTAACTGCTTGACTTCCCGAGCCAAAATCTTTATTGGTTCTTCCTCATAAGTCATATCTGGTCTGACCTCAATCTCTGTAGGGGAAACTATATGTGAAGGATCCGAACGGTAACGTCGCAACATCGACACATGAAACACATTATGTATCTTTTCCAACTCCGGTGGTAAAGCTAACCGATATGCTACAGGGCCAACTCTCTCGGTAACTTCATATGGTCCAATAAATCGTGGACTTAGTTTGCCTTTACGACCAAATCTCAGAATCTTCTTCCATGGAGACACCTTCAAGAACACCTTATCACCTACTTGAAACTCAATTTCTTTTCTCTTTAAATCCGCATACGACTTTTGCCGATCTGAGGCAGCCTTTAAACAGTCACGAATTATTTTCACCTTTTCTTCAGTTTCTTTCACCAAGTCGACTCCATGAATCCGGTTCTCACCGAGCTCAGTCCAATATAAAGGAGTTCTACACTTACGCCCATATAATGCTTCATACGGTGCCATTCGTATACTTGACTGATAGCTATTGTTATAAGCAAATTCAACCAATGGTAGATATTTCTCCCAACTGCCTTTCAATTCTAAAATACAACACCGGAGCATATCTTCAAGAATTTGAATCACTCTTTCCGATTGCCCGTCAGTTTGCGGATGAAACGCAGTACTGAAATTCAATTTTGTACCCAAGGCTTCCTGCAACTTTATCCAAAACCTCGAAGTAAATCTCGGATCTCTATCCGATATAATAGATTTAGGCACCCCATGTAATCTCACTATTTCAGCAACATATAATTCTGCCAACCTGTCAAGTGAGTAATCAATGCGTATCGGAATAAAATGAGCCGACTTTGTCAATCTATCAACAATTACCCAAATAGCATCTTTCTTCTTTGGAGTTAAAGGCAATCCTGTCACAAAATCCATCGTAATACTATCCCACTTCCACTCTGGAATCGTTATCGGTTGAAGTAAACCCGATGGTACTTGATGCTCAGCCTTCACTTGTTGACAGATTAAACACTTTGATACAAATTCCGAGATATCCTTTTTCATGCCTGGCCACCAATACAACTTCTTCAAATCATTATACATTTTCACACTACCCGGATGAACTGACAAGTCACCACTATGTGCCTCACATAAAATGGTCTGAATTAACTCATCATTTCTTGGTACACATACTCTATCCCGGAACATCAAGCAATCATCTGAACCAATTTGAAAATCTGAGTCAACACCTGCTTCACACTGAGCTCTCTTGGCTTGCAATTTACTGTCATTCTTTTGAGATTCCCGAATTTGCTGAAGAAATAATGGTCTAGCTCTCAATTCAACCAACATTGAGCCATCATCAGATAAAGTTAACATCGTACCCATAGCTCTCAAAGCAAATAAAGATTTTCTGCTCAAGGCATCAGCAACCACATTAGCTTTCCCGGGGTGATAATCAATCACTAGCTCATAGTCTTTGATTAGCTCGAGCCATCTTCGTTGCCGCAAATTCAAATCTTTTTGGCTCATCAAATACTTCAAACTCTTATGATCAGTGAAGATTCGGCACTTTTCACCATACAAATAATGACGCCAAATTTTTAAAGCAAAAACAATGGCAGCCAATTCTAAATCATGCGTCGGATAATTCTTCTCATGCGGTTTCAATTGTCTCGAAGCATAAGCTATTACTTTGCCCTCTTGCATTAACACACACCCAAGACCATTCAACGATGCATCACTGTAAATTACAAACTCCTTCCCGGACTCAGGTTGCACCAACACTGGCGCCTCAGTCAATAATGCCTTCAACTTTTCAAAACTCTGTTGACATTTATTGGTCCATTCAAACTTGACATTCTTCTGCAGTAACTTAGTCATAGGAGAAGCAATCATCGAAAATCCCTTGACAAAGCGTCTGTAATACCCAGCTAAGCCCAGAAAGCTTCTAACTTCTGTCACATTCTTTGGTGGCTCCCAATCAACAATTGCTGAAATTTTGCTTGGATCAACCCGAATACCTTCACTTGAAACTATATGTCCCAAGAATCCAACCTCACGAAGCCAAAACTCACTTTTGCTGAATTTAGCATACAATTTCTTTTCTCTCAGAATCTGCAACACAGTTCTTAAATGTTCTGCATGCTCAGATTCATCCCGAGAATAGATTAAAATATCATCTATGAACACCACCACGAACTTATCCAAGTACGGCCGAAAAATTCGGTTCATCAAGTCCATAAAAATAGCTGGAGCATTTGTTAACCCAAAAGGCATTACCAGAAATTCATAGTGTCCATACCTTGTTCTAAAGGCGGTTTTCGGCACATCAGACTCTTTAACTCTTAACTGATAGTAACCAGACCTCAAATCAATCTTAGAAAACACTGTTGCCCCTTTTAATTGATCAAATAAATCATCAATTCTCGGCAAAGGATACTTGTTCTTTATAGTCACCTTGTTGAGCTGACGATAGTCAATACAAAGTCTCATAGAGCCGTCCTTTTTTTTCACAAATAACACAGGAGCACCCCAAGGAGAAAAACTCGGTCTCACAAATCCTTTATCTGTCAACTCTTGTAACTGAGCTTTTAATTCCTTCAACTCAGTCGGAGCCATTCGATACGGTGCAATAGAAATCGGTGCAGTACCAGGTAACAGATCAATAGAAAACTCAACTTCTCTAATCGGAGGTAACCCAGGCAATTCCTCTGGAAATACATCTGGAAATTCACAAACTACCGGCACTGATTCAAGCTTTGACCCAGTAATATCCGTGTTCAGCACATAAGCAAGATAAACTTCACATCCCTTTCTCAAGTATTTCTGAGCAGACATGTGCGAAATCACCATAGGCAACTTATTCGGCTCCTTTGTTTCAACCCGGAGAATTTCACCGTTTTCACAATTTAATTCAAGAATTTTCTGTCTACAATTTACCTTGGCATCATGCAATATCAACCAATCCATCCCCAAAATAACATCAAACTCATCAAATGGTAACAACATCAAATTAGCCGGGAAACAGTGACCTTGAATCATCAGGGGACAATTCTTGCAAACCTTATCGACTAAGACATATTTGCCTAAAGGATTTGATACTTTAACTACAAATTCAGTGTTTTCAACAGGCAATTTCTTACTAGACACCAAATTCATGCATATATATGAATGAGTAGAGCCGGGATCAATCAAAGCAATAACATCAATATCATGAAGAGAAAATGTACCAGTAATCACATCGGGAGATGAGGCATCCTCTCGAGCGCGTATAGCATAAGTCCTGGCAGGCGCTCTAGTTTCTGATCCTCCAGCTGCATCTTTTATCACACTCTTACCACTGGCTTTGCTTCCCACATTTCTCGGTGGTCTGCCTCTACTGACAACATCACCCGATCCAGCTCTTTGTAATCTTTCTTCTTCTATTCTCTCAGGGCAGTCTTTTACATAATGCTCTTGGGAACCACATCTGAAACAAGCTCGTTTAAATCCCCAACACTCACCAGTATGTCGCCTGCCACACTGTTGACATTCAGGTCTGGTGTTTCCTACATTACCCACACTTGCCACTGAGGTAGCTCGAGTTGTAGTTCCGGAATATGACCTCCCTCGGTCTCTGCGTGAATACCCAACTGAACCGGTTGGTCGTGGATCCATCCCTTTAAACTTCTTCGGGTGAGATTGAAATGTTCTGCCCATTGACCTCTTCCTTACATCTCGAGCTTCCATCTCTGCCCTTCTCTTTTCTCTACTCAGCTCTTCAGCTTTGCAAGCACGATCAACTAATACCACAAATTCTTTTAACTCTAAAATTCCAACATGTAATCTGATGTCTTCATTTAGCCCCTCTTCAAATCTTTTACACATAATAGCCTCCGTAGGCACACATTCCTGGGCATATTTACTAAGCCGGACAAACTCCCGTTCATATTCTGCTACTGACATTCGGCCCTGTTTCAATCCGAGAAACTCTTTGCGCTTCTGATCAATAAACCGTTGGCTTACATATTTCTTTCTGAATTCTTCCTGAAAGAAGTCCCAAGTAACTCTTTCTTTTGGAACCACCGTTATTAATGTTTTCCACCAACGGTATGCCGAATCCTTCAATAAAGACACACACATTTCAAACATTCCTCAGGAGTACAAGATAATTCATCAAATACCTGGATAGTATTTCAAGCCAAAACTCGGCTTTTTCCGGATCATCATCAACATTGGCCCTGAAATCTTCAGCCCCATGCTTTCGAATTCTATCAACGGGTGGTTTACTTGATCTCACCAATTCAGCACTTCGTGGAGCTACGGGGACCGGCGGAGGAATAGGAGGGGGTGGAGGAGGTGGAACATTCGGATTTACACGGACATATTCTGTATACCAATCACTCATCATTCGGAGGAAGGCTTCTCGAGCCTCATCCTGTCCATGTGTCTCATGTCTACTCTCTTCATGCGCGGTCCCTTGTGCGGGAACCGGCGTGTTACTTTCACATCATCTGCCATACTTCGATTAGGATCCATTTACTATATAAACAAAATTTTAAATTGTCAGAAATCATCACACTATCACAATATATTGATGGCATGTATAGACTGACTTTCACATATTTATTGTCGAGAACGACTAACCGTAGCTCTATACCACTAAATGTAACCCCTTATCGTATTCGCTCGAACAGAGTATGGTATTACTAGTTTTAAAAAATTCCAGCATTTCTGCTTAATTTTGCTTAAACCTCCTGCAAATTTAAATCACAATCCAATATATATATATCAACCAAACTCATTTATAATAATACTCACAATTAACTATTAATGAACAACCACATTTTAAATCAAACCATAACATATATTTACATGATATTCCATATTTCA
>NW_024403363.1:0-15095 GCF_007990345.1 Gossypium hirsutum | reverse complement strand
TCCATAGACTTTGATCCTTGGGATTACCATAGAACAAAGATGGGGAAGGTACTCTATTTATGTTGTTGTCTTGATCATATTTTCAAAAAATGCTCTATTTTTATAGGCATGTTTTACAAAAACTAATGATGTTGGGTATCATAATTACTAATCTTTTTCTTTAGGAAAAATTGTTCGACCACATTGGCATCCAGAGAAGAACAATCGTTGTCGGACTAAAAAACGCATAAGGCAAAGTTTGGTAAGCCATTTTTGGAGAGATCGTATGTGGGGGGGGGTGAAGCTCGGGGACAAAGGTTAACTGTTTTCAACCACTTGGTGCACCCCCCCCCAAACTTAGGGCGGCCAAATTGGAGGTGGGTCAATCGTGTGCTATTCTACCTTTTGTAACACCACCCTCCTCAGCGCCCGAATTCCACCGATTTTAATTAGGGTTATTGAGGGTTATTTACCGATCCAAATACATATCATTTGACATACATAACTCATAAATTTATGCATTCATACTTAGATACCATTCAATCATATTCACCTTGTCGCTTATAAGGGCTATTAGGCCTTTAAACATGCTTTAGAAGTGGTTCGGGACTAAACCAATAACATATAAATTTCTTTGGAAAACTTAGAAAATTTTCAAACATACATGGGTCACACGCCCGTGGTGAACAGGCCGTGTGCCTCACATGGCTACAGACACGCCCATGTCTTAGGCCGTGGTGAAAACAGGGCATACATAATGACTTGGGTCACACGGCTGACCACATGCCCGTGTCTCTAGCCCGTATGCCCTTCGAAGTGGACACACACGCCCGTTATATGCCAGGCCGTTTGATAGGTCGTGCCCAATCCTGTAGGGTATTACTGACTTATGCAACACAGGCAAGTCACATGCCCCGTGTGTTAGGCTATGTGCCCATTAGGGGGGTATACTGACTTGTGCCACACGACCAGTCCACACCGCCCGTGTGTGAGGCCGTGTGGAGCATACTGACTTCAAAATAATTTCCACACCAGGGACACACGGCTGGTGTAGCATGACTGTGTGTCGTACACGGCTGAGACACACGCCTATGTCCCTGCCCGTGTGGACAAAAATAGGCTATTTGTAAAGCCAATTTCCACCCTTTCCATGCTCACCTAAAAACCAAATGGTACCATTTCCATACACAATAATCAGCCAAACTAATCCAATCATCAATATAGACCATTTCAATACCAATCTCATCAAAGGCTGATACCAGAACCATTTACTTAACTAAATCACATACCAATTAACAAGATTCATAAGCCAAGTTTACATAAATATCATATACTATTTCAACCTTCTTTATTAACCCAAACTAATCTCAATCATCAATTTATAGACCATTTCAATACCAATCTCATCAAAGCTGATACCAGAACCATTTACTTAACTAAATCACATACCAATTAACAAGATTCCTAAGCCAAGATTTACATAAAAATCATATACTATTTCAACCTTCTTTATTAACCAATTTGGCATTCAATTACCAAACCAAAACCAAGTGCATCTCAAGCTATCACACAACACATACCAAATGGCCATTTGACTATCTTAAACCCAATTAAAGCTTACCAAAATAACCCATATCACATGGGAACATATATACTTTAACCACATAACTTAATCATGCCATTTCAAATAGCCAAAAACACTTCCAACATCCAAACCAAAGTAAACCATAGCCTATACTTATCAAACTTTACATCATTATCAAGCCAAATCTCATGGCTAAATACATATCAAGCACATATACATCAATAACCAGAATTACTAATACTCAACAAACAACCACAAAACCTATACATGCCATATAACCAATATCACAAAAGCTTATAAGTACCAAACCATAGCTAGATAGTGTGATATGATCTCCAATGACTTCAACCACTATAAATATAGAAAAGATAACAAAGTAAGCTATAAAGCTTAATAAGGTCGTATGATAATAACTCATCTCATTAAATGAACATATTTAATTCATTCTAAATACTATAATATAACTTTATAATTCCACCTTAATATCATGTATCCGTTCACATAGTTAACCCAGAATTTCACAGGTTATTCATTTCAATGCTTATGTAGTTTGAATACTTCTTATCGATTTATTCATATTACATATTCAATTCAATTCAAATAATCATCATATTTATACATTCAATTGAACCATATGAATTCTCATAATCTTCCACTTACTCATCATATGAAATTTACTTTTAACACTTACTTATCGATTTCTGTCATGAGTACCTTGACTGAGTTGTACCATCACTTGAATCACGTTTGTTAACATTTCTCGTTGAACCATTTAGAATACTACAGAATACTCAGGAATCTCTTACAGACAGTACCATACCAATGCCATATCCCAAATATGGTCTTACAGGTAATTTCATATCGATGCCAATAGCCCAGCTATGTCTTACACGAAATCTCATATCGATACCCATAGCCCAGCTATGGTCTTACATGTATTATAACATAAAAATTTACTTATTAAATCCTCATTTCATTCAATTTAGCACAATTTACACATTTTAGCAAAATTACATTTTTACCCCTATTATTCCACATTTTACAATTTAGTCCTTATCACATAAGCAAATTCATGCAATTTAGTACCAACCCATGCCTATCCAAATTTACTATACATTACTAGCAGCCCCAAACTTAATTTATTCACACTTTTAAACCACCACATTTTACATTTTCCTCAATTTTGTCCAAAATTGACATTTTTACCCAAAATTCACTTTACAAACCCTTGTACATCTAACAACAATGATTTATTTTCCATAATCAACCTAAAAAAATACTCATACATTCAACAATGGAAACATTCAAATACTTTAATAGTTTTAAAATCGGAGATATGGGCTAGCTACATTAAGTTGCAACGATTACAAAAACATAGAAATCATTAAAAAACCGGAGTAAAAGCTGACTTACAATTTGGCTTACAAGTTCCGAATGCCCTCAAACCCTAAGATGGTTTCTCCCAAATCAAGTTTCGACAATTCAAGAAGATGATAGCAATTAATTTTTTTGTTTTTTTATAATTAAACTTTACTAATAATCTACAAATTTAACCTTCACAAACTTTAATAACTACTCAAAATGCCATGCCACTAACTTCCACAATATTATAATCAGTTAACAACCACATAAGGACCTTAACTTCAAGGTTCTATAGCTATTTAATACCTTTAGCTAATAGAACACTGCTTTTGTACTTTACGCGATTAGTCCTTTTATCAAATGAACACTCAAATAGTAAAATTTCTTTATGAAACTTTCACACAATAATTCTATCTGCTGCAAAAATTTAGTAAAATAATAAAATAAATATTTGATTTCGTATTTGTGTCCCAAAACCACTGTTTCAATTTGACCCAAAAATGGGTGTTAAACTCTCCCCTTTTAGAGATTTTCGTCCTCGAAAATCTTATCAGAATATAAATTAGAGATTACCTTTGTTTTAACCTTATCCATTTCTCAACATAGCCTCAAGTTTTTCAACTCTTTAATCTCACAAGCAAGATTCTGATCTGTCCTTCACTTTTCTTCACATTAAGCTGAATTCCAACCTCTAAAAGAGTATTATATACAAAGGGTCTTATCTAAATCGTCACATCATAGATATAAGAAACACATTTTTGGATCTTCTCAAGTTCTGACAATAATATAAGTTGCTTAAGCCACTAACTTTATTTTCTCAACAATTCTCATACGCCTAATAAATCACAATTCAACTTCTCTTATAGCTAATTCAAGAAATTCTATTCTCATAGCAATACTTTCACAAACACTCAGTTCACTAACTGTAATTCAATGCTTTTACGTATCAAGTCACATATGTTTCTATCAATCTAAAACTGCTTCCTAACTGTTACTAATTACTTTCACTTTCTCTTCAATTTCTCTATTGAAATTAAATCCCGTGAATCTTTTTCTTACAAAGCTCAATCCAATAACAACGGAGTTCGGTAATTGCAATCATACAATACTTCATACACTGCCATCTTTATTACTCATATAATAACTATCAATATGCTCAAACTCAACCAACAGTAATTGTCTTTCTTAATTGCTTTCACATTCTAAAATACAGTAACAAATCATATCTTCGAGAATTAAATCACTTTCTCATATTATCTATTAGTTGAAGAATGAAATACGGTGTTATGATGCAACCTCATACCCAAAGTTTACAATAGTTTTCTTTGGAAAAACAATATAAACCTCGAGTCTCTATCCAAAATAATGGAGACTTGCACTCTGTAAAAACTATAATTTGAAAAATGTATAACTTAGCTAGTCTATCAAGAGAGAAATTATACGTACTGAGATAAATGTATAGACTTCTTCAACAATCAACAATAATTTAGATATATCTTCCTTTACAAAATCCAACGAAATTTTATTTCATCTCAACTAGATATAATACAGATTGTAACAGTCCCGAAGGTACTCGATAATCAGCTTTAATCACTGTGAGCTAGATATAACAATTGTTGTATAATCTCTAGATTTCTCGGTATACGAACTCTGTCTCGAACAATAATTAATCATTGGTCTCAATATGAAGCTCTAAATCAGAAGTCAATTCATATTGAACTCTTTTAACTTGTAGTTCACTGATACATTTCTGAGCTTCACAAAATCACAGAATAAATATCAATTTAGCTTTAACTCAGCCAATATCTATCCATTATCCAATAAGATCAATCGTGTATTCATCGCTTGTAAAGTACACAAAGATTCTTGTTCAAAATGTCCGTGGTATAATCGTTTGTCTAGGGATGATAACCAATTACTTACTCAAGACTTCTGACAATCCAAGCCATCCTTTGTTGTGCCAAATTCAGATCTCTCTGTAACATCAAACATTTTAAACTCTTGCAGTTATCAAATAAATTACATTACTCACCAAACAATTAATGTCGCTAACTAATCAATGCAATTACAATATCAACCATCTCTAATTCACGCGTCGAATAAACTCTTTTCATGCAACTTTAACTGTATGGAAACATAAGCCATCACTTTACATTCTTGTACTAAAACATACTCCAAACCATTCAATGACACAAGATTGAAAATCATAAATTCTTTACCCGATTCAGGCTGAACCAAAACTGATGTTTCAGTAACAATGTTTTCAACTGTTTTATAACTTTATTAACATATAATTACCAAATCAAACTCTGCACAAATGAAAATTTCAACAATCAAATAACTTTAATTTACAATAATATTTCTCAAATAAACTGTTTCGACATATATAATTCTATATCCTGTCTTCTAAAATGTGATTTATTCATTCAGACTTTCCATCCATTTACTCGAGAACACAGAATTTTTATTTATGAACCCAAGGATAAACTCAAACACATATTACTCACTTAACCTCTCAAAAAAATAGCCCAATCAAACTAAACAACTAATTCAATCTTGGTGTCAAACAGTAACTTTTCAAAGAAAACTTTCTTCTTGTTGTCAGATAACTCAACATGCAATTATCACAATTCTTTAGATACTAGTCAAAGATCGTCTTAAACATTGCATAACTCTACTAGAACATAACTTCTGTCTTTACTCATTGTCATATATCAAGATTACCTGGAAGTGATAACTTATACAGATTGAACTGTCTTTTATCGTCTATGCTTTGTCGATGTCAATTCTCTTTTCAAGAAACTAGATTATGTACTAAAGCTATCTCATGATATCCCAAAAATTCTAGAAAACTCACTCATGGCACTGAAATCTATGTGGCAGAGGAATAATCTTTATGTATATCAGTAAATATAACCAGTGCAACAGAAACTGCATCAAACGAATTTACCATTGATTTTCTATCAACATAATGGAAGAATACTAGGGAAAGATAGGTTGTATGCCCCGGAATTAGGGCTAGAGTATTTGTGACAGCCCAAAATTGACCCTAGTCGGGAAGTGGGTTTCGGGACCGTTAAACCGAGTCACCGAAATGTTTGAATGTGATATTTATTGTCTAGAATATGTAACTATGAATGTGTGAAAATTTCAAGCTTCGATTTAGTCGATTGCATGTGAATTAAGTCAATAGGACTTATGTGAGAAAATTTTAAAATGTGATAGGTCAATGCGTAAGGACCTATTAGTGCATGTGGGAAAAAAGGGGGGACTTGCATGTCAAATTCCCCCTCCTAATAGTAGTGGCCGGCCATGCTACGGGTGGAAACATGTTGGGAACATGTTGGCCTAGTGAGGTATGTAGGATAAAATATATAAGAAGTATGGGGAAATAAAGAAATGGAAAAAGGAAAGGATGTGTGTAATGTTTCTTCCCCTCCCCATTGCCGTGAAAGTAAGAAGGAAAACAAAAAAAAAATGTCCATCTTTCTTCATTCCCCTTGGCCGAATGTTCTAAGGAAGAAAGAAAAACAAGTTGTGTTTTTTTTTGGTTCTTCTTGCCGAATTGAAAGAAAGAATTGGGGCAAAAACATTCGGTCACTTGAAGCTTGAGAAGGGGGGGATGGGTGAAGAAAACTAAGTGTTCATCTTTGTTTCTTCTAAGCGAATGTGAAGGAGAATAGGGAGAAACACCACTCGTCATCCTAGGCTTAAACTAAGGTAAAAAGTTTATGTTAAATTTGATTTGGGAATGATAAAGCTTTCGGCCATAGTAGTCAATAAAGAATATGGCTGTTGTTTCATATTAATTTGGACGAATCATGGTGGATGGGCGTTTGAGCCAAACAAATGATCAATGTATGCATTAGATGCTAAGTAGAAGAATCGCTATCATGTTGGATGCTATTGCCGAATATGAACTTGGTTATATTTGAGTAATGTATTGTTTTGAGTTGACGCATGAAAAGAAGGCTTAAAATGTGTTATAAACAAATTATATGTTAAACTAGGTTTGCTAAATTACCATTTTTCCTTGCCGAATATGTGCTTAATTAAGAAGAGTTTGTGTTGAATGTTTAAATAATTTAGATAATTATTAATCTAAGTCTAAGCTAGGTAAAGTAAATGATTGTGGCTTAATGTTTTGGGCAGTGGCTATATGGTGAATGCAATTCGGTCTGGAATTTAATGTATTTCTTATTGAATTTTGATAAATTTGTTATAAGAAATATAAGGATGAATTGAGTTGGCTATTTAAATGACATTATTTTTGGTATTAAGTTGAATTGGAAAGTTGATAAATGTGTAAATATGACTTAGGGCTTATATAAGCATTCGGCATTAGCTAAGGAGTGAGAATTGATAGTTGATGTATATGTAAATGGGTAGTGTTAATTGAATGTGATTTATTTGGTGATAATCGTAGTGGTTAAATAGTTAAATTATTGATTTAGCTCAAGGAGTTAAAGGAGGTGAATCGAGCAAAGGCAAAGAAAAGGTCATCGAGTAGCCGAGTTGGAACCGTCTTACCAACACGAGGTAAGTCATTAAGCATGTAGTTGGTATTATTTCAAATGGTCATAATGTTATGTATTGATGCTGATGGAATGAATAATATACATATATATATATGCATGTACGTATGTGATGATGAAATTGTTGAATGAAAAGAAAAGAGTAAGATGTACTGAGTTGTTGATCTCGGCACTAAACGTGCGGTATAACCATTTATGACCATGAGATTGGCGCTAAGTGCGCGGGATTAAATGTACAGCACTAAGTGTGGATTTGACTATGTTGCACTAATGTGCGAAAAGATATGATGCACTAATGTGCGAATGACATGCGGCACTAAGTGTGCGAGTTGACTATGTAGCACTAAGTGTGCGATTTGATTACGTAGCACTAAGTTGCGAGTTGATTATTAGCCTGAGTGTGCGGACTCAATA
The DNA here is from genome assembly GCF_007990345.1 of Gossypium hirsutum. Classification (NCBI taxonomy): domain Eukaryota; kingdom Viridiplantae; phylum Streptophyta; class Magnoliopsida; order Malvales; family Malvaceae; genus Gossypium; species Gossypium hirsutum. The sequence goes on along the minus strand of NW_024403363.1, from coordinate 7,220 downwards.
TCATTCGTGATCATTATGGACACTATGTGTGCGACACCATTGAGTCGATCCGCGGACAGCGGATCGGGTAAGTGTCCTGAGTACATGGCTAATAGGTGCTATGCTTATACTTGGTGTGAGCCCGGTAAGTTTGAACCTATGTGACAAATATACTTGAAGTCACGTACATAAAATTTATCGTAGGATGGGTGAAGGCCGTTTAGTCGTTTGATTGTAACGAAAATAAATGATTTATGAAAATGCTTCAATGTCCTATTGATGATATGGAATGTGAATGCATGAATGATATGAAATGAATCGATAGGTGGGAGGAACTATGGTATGGTTCGGTATGGATGGAGTAAATTGTCTCGTTCCATTTTGTTTCCTCTTGTGATAATGTTATTGATGGATGGTAGTACATTGCTTATGACTTACTGATTATAAACTCACTCGGTGTTTCCTTGTCACCCATTATAGGTTCTTGGACTCATCTATTTTTGCGGGGTAGGTCGTCATCGAAGTCATCACACCGAATAGCACAGTTTTGGTATTCTTCTTAGTTGCTTAGAAGAACATTTGCAGTATAAAGCTATTACGTTCGTTTGAATTGGCATGTAACTTAAGCCATGCGAAATGGACGAATGTTCATGAGTTGGATCAAGGGTAGCATGAAATGGCCTAGTTACTTCGTAACAGATGCTGCAGCAGCGTGTATGAGATTGAAAAATCACTAAAAATAGTAGGAGTGAATTAATTGATGAATAAATTATTAATCGAAGTCGATGAGCTGTTTCATAGAGTAACAAAAGATCATATGGGCAGTAATTAAGAGATATCAGATTTTTGTGGACAGGCCAGAACGGTTTCTGGATTCCCTGCTCCACTTTGAAATTCATTATAAATTAACCAGAGATAATTGGGTCGTACCATATATGTACAGATTCCTCTCTGAGTCTAGTTTTCATAGAAACAAACGGCATCAGTATTGAAGCCCCGTGCAGGAGATATTCCAAGTCGTAATGGGAAAGGTCAGTGTAGTCGACCCCTGCAACATGGAGACTTTGACTAATAAACTGTACTAATTGGCCGACCAAAAATTCTAGAAAAAAATACATAGATGGGCACATGAGTCTAGTTTCTGGGAAAAATTACGAAACTGATTTTCGAGTTACGAAACTCAAGATATGATTTTAAAACGACTAGTACACAGATTGGCAGTGTCTGGAAAATAAATTTTATAAGGGGTTAAAGTCAGTTAACACCTCCGTGTTCGACTCCGTGTCGGTTTCGGGTTCGGGGTGTTACATTTGATTGGTATCAGAGCTATGGTTTAGTCGGTTCTAGGACACCATAGCACGTATGAGTCTAGCTATACATGCCGAATGTTAATGTTTAAAGGTGTGATGACTTCTGACGGTTGAAATGTTTTTGTTTTGATTAGTAAATGGACCCCGGTGAAGAAAGAACCCTAGCGGATGACGTTGAGAGCGTAGCGGCTGCTCCTGCACAAGGGACGCCGCCTGTTGAACCTCAGTCATCTGCGAATAATCAGGTGAGGGGCTAAACAACCTTCTTACCATGATGAATGAGTGGGTCGCGCAATATGCCCGAACCAACCCGGCTGTCCAACAATTCCCAAATTGAATAATCCACCCCAAGAGCCTAATGCCATCAGTCGCTGATCCTGTGAGGCTGAGTAAGCCACCTGTAGACTGATTAGGAAGCGTGGGCCGAGGAGTTCAAGGCCATAGTAACTGATGATGCCGAAAGGCCGAGTCTGGCTTGATAACACCATTCGGGTGTTCGATGAATTGTCATGCACACCTGACGAATGTCTAAAATGTGCTGTATCTCTGTTGCGAGACTCAGCCTACTATTGGTGGAGGACCTTGATTTCCATAGTCCCGAACGAGCGAGTAACTTGGGACTTCTTTCAAACGGAATTCCGAAAGAAATTTATTAGCCAACGGTTCATTGATCAAGCGTAAGGAGTTCTGGAACTCAAGCAAGGCCGTATGACTTATCTGAATACGAACATGAATTCGTAAGACCAGTAGGTATGCCCGGAGTGTGTAGCTGATGAGGTTGCTATGTGCAAAAGTTCGAGAAGGATTGAATAAGATTTAAAGCTACTAATGGTATTTTGAAATAAAAGAATTCGTAACACTAGTCGAACGAGCCTGCAAGCGGAAGAACTTGGAAAGGAGAAGAGGAAGGCTGAATTGAAGCTAGAGATTATCGTAAAAGATCGACGGGTAAAGCTCCGTTCTCAGCTGTAAAGAAGTTCAGGGAGGACATTAATAAGTCGAGGGCGACTGCGGGAATTTCCATCAGGGCAAGACATCGATGGGCTCCCGAGCTACTTCGGTAGCTAGTGTGGGCAATAATCGTCACGAGAAACCTGAATGTCCCCAATGTGGAAGACGACACCTAGGTGAATGTTGGGGCAAGTCTACTAGCAGGGCCTGTTACGGATGCGGTTCGAAGGACCACTTCATTAGAGATTGCACGGAGCTGGATGAGAAGAATAAGATTCAAGGTGCAAGACCTAGTGGAGTGACATCTAGAGTAGACCACCGAGAATTTAGGAGGCAGGGGTGGTAGTCAGAGGGGGGCTCTGATACGGCCGATCGGCCGAGAACCGTACTCCTGCTAGAGCATATGCCATTCGCGCACGAGAGGAGGCATCCTCCCCCGACGTCATCACTGGTACCTTCACTCTCTTTGATACTAATGTGATTGCATGATTGACCCTGGTTCTACTCATTCATATGTATGCGAAACCTTAGCAACCAGTAAGACTCTACCTGTTGAGTCTACTGAGCTCGTAATTCGAGTATCAAACCCTTTGGGTCAATGCGTACTTGTTGATAAAGTGTGTAAGAGATGCCCTCTAATAATCCGAGAATCCTGTTTTCCGGCCGATTTGATGCTTTTGCCGTTCGACAGTTTGATGTTATTCTTGTTTGGATTGTTAACCGCGCATGATGCGGTGTGAATTGCAAAAGCAAGACTATCGATTGAGGTGCGCAAATAACGAAATAATCCGAGTTGAGTCTGCGACTTAAGGGGTTGCCAGCTGTAATATCAGCAATGTTGCCCAGAAATATGTAAGGAAAGGGTGCGAAGCATACCTCGCGTATGTACTTGATGACAAGGAGTTAGAAAGAAACCCGAATCGGTGCCTGGTTTGTGAATACCCGGATGTTTTCCTGAAGAGTTACCGGGTTTGCCACCTGTTCGGAGGTAGAGTTGGTATTGAGCTTGTACCTGGAACTACGCCAATTTCATCGCTCCGTATCGTATGGCACTAACCGAGTTAAAAGAGTTGAAAGCTCAGTTGCAAGAATTGACGGATAGAGGTTTCGCTCGACCGAGTTTCTCACCTTGGGTGCACCAGTATTGTTCGTGAAAAGAAGGACGGAACCATGAGGTGTGCATTGACTATCGTCAACTGAATAAAGTGACGATAAAGAATAAGTATCCGTTACCGCGTATTGATGATCTGTTCGATCAATTAAGGGGCATCGGTGTTTCAAAGATAGATTTGAGATCGGGTTATTATCAGTTGCGGATTCGAGATTCGGACGTACCCAAAACTGCTTTCAGAACGAGGTACGGTCACTACGAGTTCTTAGTGATGCCGTTTGGGCTCACTAATGCCCCTGCGGTGTTTATGGATTTGATGAATCGGATCTTCAGGCCGTATTTGGATCGGTTCGTAGTTGTGTTTATTGATGACATCTTGGTCTATTCAAGAGATGAGACCGAACATGCTGAGCATCTGAGGCTAGTGTTGCAAATTTTGCGGGATAAGCAGTTATATGCTAAGTTCAGTAAGTGTGAGTTCTGGTTAAGAGAGGTTAGCTTCTTGGGTCATGTGGTATCCGCATCGGGTATTCGAGTTGACCCGAGCAAAATTTCAGCCATACTTAACTGGAAGCCTCCGAGAAATGTTACCGAAGTCCGGAGCTTCTAGGGCTCGCCGGTTATTACCGACGATTTGTCAAAGGTTTCTCGATGATAGCACACCAATGACGAAGCTACTTCAAAGGATGTTAAGTTCGAATGGACGGAGAAATGTCAGAAAAGCTTCGATCAACTGAAAACTCATTTGACTGAAGCTCCAATTTTGGTGCAACCCGAATCGGGTAAAGAGTTTGTCATTTATAGTGAGCATCCCTACTTGGGTTGGGTTGCGTATTGATGCAAGAAGGTCGAGTTGTGGCCTATGCGTCGAGACAATTGAAGCCACACGAGAGAAATTATCCGACCCATGATCTCGAACTAGCCGCCATTGTGTTTGCATTGAAAATATGGCGACATTATTTGTTTGGTGAGAAGTGCCATGTGTTTTCGGATCACAAAAGTCTCAAATATTTGATGACTCAACGAGACTTGAATCTGCGACAAGACGTTGGCTTGAGTTGTTGAAAGATTACGAGCTTGTCATTGATTACCACCCGGGAAAGGCTAATGTGGTTGCGGACGCCTTAAGCCGAAATCACTGTTTGCTTTGCGAGCGATGAATGTACACTTGTCTGTTCTACCTGACAATGTGTTAGTAGCTGAATTAAAAGCCAAACCATTATTGACTCATCAAATCGTGAAGCTCAGAAGGTCGATGATGAATTGGTTGCAAAACGAGCTGAGTGTGTTCCGAACAAGGAATCGGAGTTTCAGATTGATGATGATGGTTGTTTGAGGTTTAGAAGTCGTTTGTGTGTTCCAAGGAATTCGGAACTCATTCCGATGATTCTGAACGAAGCCCATTGTAGCCGAATGTCAATTCACCCGGGAGCACGAAAATGTACACGACTTGAAACGTCGGTTTTGGTGGCGTGGTATGAAACGAGACATCTCCGACTTTGTTTCGAGATGTTTAATATGTCAACAAGTGAAGCGGAACATCAAGTGCCTTCAGGGTTACTTCAGCCGATCATGATACCCGAGTGGAAATGGGACCGAGTCACAATGGACTTTGTGTCCGGACTGCCATTGTCCGCAAGTAAGAAGGATGCGATTTGGGTTGTTGTTGATAGGCTGACTAAGTCGGCTCACTTTATCCCCGTGCGTACGGATCTTTCATTGGATAAACTAGCCGAATTGTATGTCTCTCAGATTGTGAGATTACATGGAGTACCTATTTCTATCGTGTCGGATAGAGATCCGAGATTCACCTCACGATTTTGGAAGAAATTGCAAGAAGCTTTGGGTACCAAGCTGCATTTTAGCACCGCTTTTCACCCCAAACCGATGGACAATCCGAGCGGATAATTCAGATACTCGAGGATATGCTGAGATGCTGCATCCTTGAGTTTAGTGTTCATGGGAACGGTATGTACTTTGATTGATTCGCTTACAACATGTTTTCAATCAAGTATTAAGATGGCACCTTATGAGGCTTTGTACGTCGTAAATGCCGTACGCCATTGTTTTGGACCGAGCTTGGTGAAGTAAAATTTTCGGAGTTGATTTGATTAAAGATGCGAACAAAAGTAAAGGTAATCCGCGAAAGTCTAAGCACCACGGATCGTCAGAAATCGTATGCGATTTGAAACGAAAAGACATTGAATATCAGGCGGAGATAAAGTGTTTCTTAAAGTTTCGCCTTGGAAAAAGGTACTCAGATTTGGCCGAAAGGGCAAGTTGAGTCCGAGATTCATTGGCCATACGAAATATCCGAACGAGTCGGTCCAGTTGCGTATCGATTGATTTTACCCATGAACTTGAAAATTCACATTCTTCATTCAATGCTTCACTTATAGATCCATCCGCACATGTGATTAATCCCTCAGAGTTGAAATTCAATCTGACTAGCTATGAAAAGAACGATTGTTCTATCGTGAGTGAAAGATTGGAAATAAAGTTCCTTTAAGTGTTGTGGCTCAAACACGGATCGAGGAAGCAACCTGGGAACCCGAGAGCTCCGATGAAAGAACGATATCCAAACCTATTTACCGGTAAGATTTTCGAGGACGAAAATTTCTTAAGTGGGGAGAGTTGTGACAGCCCAAAATGACCCTAGTCGGGAAGTGGTTTCGGACGTAAACCGATCACCGAAATTGAATGTATATTATTCTAGAATATGTAACTATGATGTGTGAATTTCAAGCTTCGATTTAGTCGATTGCATGGTTGTTCTTTGTAATTTGTTTCAATTAGGACTTTATATGTAGATTATTAATTTTAAATGTCCGATAGGTCAATGGCATTTGAGGACTATTAGGTGATGTGGAAGGAAAGGATGTGTGTAATTGTTTCTTCCCCTCCCCATTGCCGTGAAAGTAAGAAGGAAAAACAAAAAAAAAGTGTCCATCTTTCTTCATTTCCCCTTGGCCGAATGTTCTAAGGAAGAAAGAAAAAAAGTTGTGTTTTTTTTTTTGGTTCTTCTTGGCCGGATTGAAAGAAAGAATTGGGGCAAAAACATTCGGTCACTTGAAGCTTGAGAAGGGGGGATGGGTGAAGAAAACTAAGTGTTCATCTTTGTTTCTTCTAAGCCGAATGTGAAGGAAGAATAGGGGAGAAACACCACTCGGTCATCCTAGGCTTAAACTAAGGTAAAAAGTTTATGTTAAAATTTGATTTTGGGAATGAATAAAGCTTTCGGCCATAGTAGTCAATAAAGAATATGGCTGTTGTTTCATATTAATTTGGACGAATCATGGTGGATGGGCGTTTGAGCCAAACAAATGATCATATGTATGCATTAGATGCTAAGTAGAAAGAATCGGCTATCATGTTGGATGCTATTGCCGAATATGAACTTGGTTATATTTGAGTAATGTATGTGTTTTGAGTTGACGGCATGAAAAGAAGGCTTAAAATGTGTTATAAACAAATTATATGTTAAACTAAGGTTTGCTAAATTACCATTTTTCCTTGCCGAATATGTGCTTAATTAAAGAAGAGTTTGTGTTGAATGTTTAAATAATTTAGATAATTATTAATCTAAGTCTAAGCTAGGTAAAGTAAATGATTGTGGCTTAATTGTTTTAGGGCAAGTGGCTATTATGGTGAAATGCAAATTCGGTCATGGAATTTAATGTATTTCTTATTGAATTTTGATAAATTTTGTTATAAGAAATATTAAGGATGAAATTGAGTTGGCTATTTAAATGACATTAATTTTTGGTATTAAGTTGAATTGGAAAGTTGATAAATGTGTAAATATGACTTAGGGCTTATATAAGCATTCGGCATTAGCTAAGGAGTGAGAATTTGATAGTTGATGTATA
>NW_024403362.1:0-5000 GCF_007990345.1 Gossypium hirsutum | reverse complement strand
GATATGAAGGGGATATCCACAGAATAGCTTATACTGTGTCGGAATAGGAGGGGGATATTCGAAAACGGAATAAGAACGAAAATCAAATGCAACAGCACACTTAAAAAAATCTGTACTGAATTCAAGCTAAGCCCAACAACCCCAGCCCCAACAATCTTCTGCTGAAAAACAGAAAACTCAAAAACAAAAAACATGATAAACAAAAAAAAAATACCGCACAGATCCATAATTTCAACGGAACGAAACAGTGATTCTTTGAATCTGAAAACCAAAAACCCTAAGAACAACATATAGTATACGATAAACAAACAAAAATGAAGAACAAGACCGACATTTATAGATCTGAAAGACGGAACGAAACAGAGATTTCTAAAGCTGAAAACCAAAAACCCTAAGAAAAACCCACTGAAATACAACTAAAAAAACATGGCGCTGAAACTAAAAAAGAAATTGATACCTCAAATGAGTCTCCGTTTAAGCAACAAATTTCAAAAATCACAAAAACCAGAATTGCCAGAGAAAACTTAGGGTTTCTCTCACGAAAACTCTCTTCCTACTATAGCATGTGTTTTTTTGGCCTGCGGATACCCAAAGCTAAAAAAGAATGACAGGAAAACGTTGAAAAGAGACCGAGAGTGAGAGAGAATCACCGAAGAAATGGGGGGCAATGGATTGGATAGATATATTTGAGGATTTAAATTTCGAATGATGGGAAAGAAGCTGGCCTGATCGGAGGTAAGACGCTGGAAAGTGTGTGGAGGCAGCGGCAGCGGTTTGTTAGAAAGGACAATAAAGGAGGAAGAGAGAAAAAGAAAATTAGTAGAAAAAAGGGGAAAAGGGAAGAGAACAAAGGGAGAACCGAACGTGAGAAAGACGAATGAAGAAAGAGTTTTTATATTATTTATTTTGAAAACGGTTTGAATTTTATTTTAGTTTTGTGAAAAAATATCGGGCTGGAGATTAAAATAACTAAATAAACGGTACGTACATGTATATGAATAAAACCCAAAGCAAGAGAACGAAATAATGATAAAAGGGCCATCTGACTAACTAAATGAAGGCCCAAAACTACTCCAGTAGATGGGATACAGCCTAAGCTCAATAACCAAGTAATCGAAAAACTAAGCGGTCTACAGCCCCAAACACTAAAACAAAAGCCCAAAAATGCCAGCCCAACTATAAATTTTAAGTCCCAAGCCCCAAACTCATAGACCCCAAACTCAAATTTCCCTGAAATAGGATATACCAAAATCGAAGTATACTTCAATAAGATATCCCCCAGTCGAGGGATATCCTGACAATAATAAGTACGACAGGTATCTCGGTTCAAACGCGTACAAAATTTGAACCGAGTACCAAAACAACTGAACAGGGATGAGATATGATGCGGATATTCTTGGAATCGTTTGTCCCGAAACGGGATATGATGGGATATCCCTGGCTAGAATAAGAATGAAAATTAACTAGAACAGGACAATAGAAAAAACTGTTCCGATGCAAGCTAAGCCCATTAACACGGTACTTATTAAAACGTTATTGTGAAATTATTTAATGTCATTCTCAGAAAATATTTAAAAACTCAGTATGATTTAATTAGTGTTTTCTTATTCCCTCAACAAATATAATGTTTTTACTTGTTGAAAAAGGGAAAATCAGGAGACAATAAAAGGGAAAGAAACAAGAAAATGTTTCCATTTATTTTCTGCTAATCAGGTAGGGTTTTAGGGTAGATACTTATATAGTGTTAGAAACATATCTTGGCTATAAAATCTCATAAATAGGACTGAAATATTTGTAAGAAAATGTCTTTAAATACAGAGGGAAACAAACAATCGAAAAAAATAAAACACATAACAAGCAATAAACTATCAAAAAGATGAGGACATCACAAGATTTAAAAAGACAAATATAAGCAATGTTTCATAAGGCTGAACACCAAAACCAATAACAACAACACACTGAAAAAACTAAAAAAGAAGCATAAATCTGAAAACTAAAACAGAGATGAGAACTTGTTCTAAAGATGAAAACTAAAAAAGATGTGAAAAGAAAAAGTTAGTAAAAGTGAAAATCATACCTGAAATTACAATCTGATGAAGGGTGGGATTTCAATATCCTGCTGTAGCAAGTGTAAAAAATAATAATAAAACAAAAGAAAAAGAAGGTAAAAATCAGAATAAAGGGTGACAGAGGAGACACAATTTACAGGAGAAAGAAGGGTCTCCCATCAAGGATTTAGATAGACGTTGGAAGATGTTTAATGTATCATTTAATTATCAAAAGATACTATGATACCTGTAGGCTGGTCCGACTTGAGCTTGGACGACGTTAAACTCACAACAGTGATTTAAAACCAGGCCAAAAATATGATGAAAACCTGTAAAGTGAATACTCATGAATGTGTCTTTGAGTGAGCTAAGAATCAATCATAATAGTAGGATGAAAACTCAGTGTTTGAATTGATTGCAACTTGAGAGTTATTTTTTTTTTCAAGAAACACTTCCTTGCGAATGTCAAATATCCGGTATACCCTTGAGTTTCAGCAGATGGCCAAGCCATGACTGTCGGAGAAATTGCTTTGTCCCCCATACTTGCTTCACTTGAAGGCGGCCTCCTCTTGCGTGGAGGGCAGGCAGTGGAATTCCCATCGTTGACCTTCGAGTGGTCCATTTTCCATTCACGGATTTCATACATGCGGAGCAGTATTTCAAAGGTCCATATATCTGTGCATATTACAAGCAAAGCTCATGATGCTTTAAAAGAAAAACTACTTGAACAAGATAGGATAACTTGTTTCTAATATGTTACCTGTAAAGTCAGATCTAAGAGTTTCACATGAACATTGCACTTGTTCGATGCACGGTGAGAAGGAACACAGAGTTCCATCTCGTAACATGTTTCAAGCTGAAGGAATGGCTAGCCAAGGTTGCAATAGGTCCAGAAATACGGATGCACGGTGAGAAGGAACACAGAGTTCCATCTTGTAACATGTTTCAAGCTGAAGGAATGGCTAGCCAAGGTTGCGGTAGGTCCAGAAATACGGAGTCAGCCAACCCAGAAAACTGATCAAGAAATCCCTCACCCTGAATATCTCGGACTCCCACAGTGACTAAAGTGCTTATTCCAGTCCTCTTGAAGTCCTCTCTGTTGAAGGAGTGAAAAATAGTAAAACATCCCTTCTTTCGCGAACCAACACAGAAGAATCAAAGAAAAAAAAAACAACAAATATGAAGTTTGAAATAACCATCACTTCGCATATTCAAATTCAGTTCAGTAGCCATATGTCGCAGAATTCGTGTGGTAGTCAGGAAAACCATCAATGGGGTTGGAGGTTTCCATGTGGTAGTCAGGAAAACCATCTACCATGATCTCACAGATATTATCAATCTCCCTGCTCCAACATGCACTTGCATGCCATTCCAAAGGCTGTTGGACCAACAAGCTATACTTGATGCCAGCATCATCCTTTGGCAGTTCTATATTTGTTGTTTCACCATATAACACAAAAAATTCATTTGTCCAAAATTTTCAAAGGGGAATATTGATGAGTCTTTCAAGCCTCATATGACCGTTGGTCTTTCCGTTTCACTTCACTGTTCTTAAAGATAACCTAACATGTGAAGTGTAACTACAACCCATGTTATACTTCTGAGGAAGAAATGACACATCTATTTTATCTAGCACACCCTTAATCACATATTTACCTTAATGTTAATTTAAAAACATTGCAATAATAATCATCCATCCTACCTGTGAACCTCCTTGAGCCACTTGTCTATACAAGTTCTGTGGAATTCATGGTTACAAGCAGATATCCGCATTCTATCTCCCTCTTCATACTCCAAAAGGCATATGTAACATCTGTTAATTGAATATAAAAGAAAAGAAAAAAAAAGATTCAAAACATGCCTGATTGCAGACTAATGCCATATGAAGTAACTGAAAAAGAAAGCATATCGAAGGTTAGGGCCCTTTGAAATCATATACGGCCCCCCTCCCACCCTTCATATGCCTATATAGGAAGAAAATACCTAAGTCTGATTAAAATTCAAATTTTTCTACTCAATTTCCCTGTTCCTATCACTCTAGCTCCCCCAATTTCCTATATTACCATTGGATTCAAGAGCAATAAAATCGTTAACCTCTAGCTAGATCAATTAGAAGGTCAGAAAAAGGAGGCCTTGATACTCAAGGATAAGAAGTCTGTATAATACATATCGTGTGAATAATAGAGGTGATAACGGTTCAGTTCGGTTTGGAAAAAAAATGCAATTAATTAGCAATAATCTGGTTTTTTTAACAGTTCAGTTCACTGGTCTTTTAAATTTTAAAATACTTTTTTTATATAGTGTTTTTCAATAATTTAGGCATAAAATACGAGTTTTATACCATCAAAAAATAAGAAACTGAGTATAAATTAAATAAAAAATAGGTTTTGGTTTGTTTGAATAATTGCGGTTTTAAGCTTCTGAAGCAAAAACCAAATTTGTTTAACTACCCGAACCAAATTTTACAGTTGGAGTCACTTTCCAGTTTTCTTGGGTTCTTTTTGCTCATTCATATTAATGCTTTTATTCTATATACTTCAAGTAATAATTTCACATATTAAAGTCAAACTGAAGCCCTCAAGACAAGAGAATTGCATATAGAACTCATCTCAACCAATATTGTGGGTAAAAAACAGGATAATTAAATTATTTTTTCTCTAATAAGTCATTAAGAAATCATGCCATCAAACTTAAATTTCATATTTTACATAGAATAAGGCTCGTAATCCGCACAAGGGATTACCGATGAGGTCAGCCAAAGATAGACCTACTGCAACTAATCACCTAAACCTTTTCAAGCAAGCTCATTAAGAGTGTTAGACGCCAAACCTTCATGAGCCTACTGCTGACCATAACTTGGAAGCATGCCTTAAAACTTAGCATCCAAAAATGATCTAGATTCCAATTCCTACTTGATAGTAAACTAACAATCATTCTTCTTAGCGCACTTAA
>NW_024403361.1:0-15177 GCF_007990345.1 Gossypium hirsutum | reverse complement strand
CCTTTGCTCTCCTAGTATAAAACATGAAATTAAAGGATTATAAGCATCAAATTCTTTAAATTAAATAGTAAATCATCCAAAAACATGTTAAACATAAGATTAAAATGTGTTACTTTTATGGTTTATCACATATCACATATAATGGTCACTCTCGAGCCATCAACGAGTTTGCTCACACAAGCTGATGGTCATGACATAGCTACACGGTGCTGCTCACATAAGTTGACGAGAATCCGCAACACATGTTAGATAACTTAGCCACCAGTAGGACATACCGACCAGCACCTAAATCACAGAACCCCTAATGACATGTCATTTGTATCCTCATCTATTCCTAAGGATCAATCGAGATTTCACATTTTCTGAATTGTCATTGAACATATCCACAAGGTTGTATTCACAAATAATTCAATCATAAAGCATTTAAAACAAAATTATATCAATGCTTATTAACATACGAACTTACCTCAAATTCAAAAACGATAAAATGAGTCGATTAGTCCAACACTTTGTTTTTCCCCCAATATAAATCCGAGTTTCACTTTTCTTGATCTATATGTAATCAAAATTAACTTATTTAATTATCATTCTATTCAATTTAGCCCAAAATGCATATTATGGCAACTTCACACTTTTGCCCCTAATATTTCAACATTTTTACAGTTTCGGCCTTATCTCATAAAAATACAAATTCATGCAATTAGGTCCCTACCCATGCTATCTGAATTTCAAATAGACCCATAGCAGCCCTTAATTTTCATTTATTTCACAATTTAACCATAAAATTTACACATTTCACAGTATAATCCCTAATTCCAAATTTTACTAAAAAACACTTTACAAATGTTGTTTATCTAAAAACAAGCATACATTTCTATCTTCAAACATCAAAATACACCTGTATTCATCAATGGAAAAACCCTAAACCTTTAAGAGTTTAGCAAATTAGCCCCTAGGCTAGCTAGATTAAGCTGCAACGATCTCAAAAACATATAAATCATTAAAAACGAGACAAAAACAAAGCTAAATGAACAATAGAAGCTTGGCCGAATGAAAAATAATAAGAATGGCTATTCCTCTTGTTAAAATTGGCTAAATGAAGAAGATGGATACTAAAATATGATTTTTTTTATTTATTTAACCTTTAATTACCAAATACCAAAATTAACCTTTAAAATTATCACAAATTTCAAAATTACCTAGCCATGATAATCCATTATCATACTAATGGGATATTTCTCACATAAGGACCTCTTCTTTAAGGTTTCATAGCTATTAGACACCTTTAGCTAATAGAACTCAAGTTTTACACTTTAGGCGATTTAGTCTTTTTTATCAAATTAAGCATTTAAACGATAAAATTTCTTAACGAATTTTTCACACAATCATACTATCATGATGTAGACATTATAATAATAATAAATTAAATATTTTAACCTCAAATTTTTTGTCCCAAAACTACTGTTCTGATTCGACTAAAAACAAGCTGTTAAAAAAGGCTTCATTAGTGGATCAACAATGTTATCATCTTTTGGTACTTTGCATATTTCCACATTCTTGATCAATGATTTCTTAAATAAGATGGAAGCTCCTAAGTATATGTTTGAACCACTAGTGAGATATGGGTTCTTTTCTTGTGCAATGGCTCCATTGTTGTCATAACGAAGTTCTATAGCATCTTATATGCTAGGCACAACCCCTAGTTCAAATATGAACTTCTTGATCCAAACAGCCTCTTTTGCAGCCTTACTAGAATTAGCTACTATATCTTGCTTTGAGCTTTTCCAGCACACAGTGCCACCATTAAGGCAAAACACAATACCTGATTGCGATTGTGAATTATCCTTATCGATTTGGAAGATAGAATCAGTGTAACCTTTTACACTCAGCTCTTCCTCACCTCTATATATAAGGAATGTATTATTATTCCTTCTTAAGTACTTAAGGATATTTTTAACTGTGACCCAATGACCATCATCGCGATCTACTTGGTACCGATTGTTCATGCTTAAAAGATATGATACATTTGGACGAATACATAGCATGACATACATGATAGATCTAATAATCAAAGCATATTAGCATGACATACATGATAAATCTAATAGTCAAAGCATATGGAATCTTATTCATACATTCTCTCTCGTGTGAAGTCAAATGACACATTTCTTTCAAGAGTAAAATACCATGTCTCATAGGTAGGAATCCTCTCTTTGATTTTTTTCCATACTTAACCTTTTCAATACTTTACCTATTTATGTACTTTGGCTTAGACCTAGGAGTAGTCTTGATCTATCTAGATAGTGCTCCCACCAATTTTCTTGTAAACACAAGGCTCATCTTCATTTTTGATAAAAGCACACTCTTTGATCGCATCATTAAAACAAAGATTCCAACTTTAAGAAGCTCTCTTTAATCCATAAATGAATTTTTATAGCTTGCATATCTTACCAGCATCTTTTGGATCGAGAAATCCTTCAAGTTGTGCCATGTACACATCCTCTTCCAGCTTCCCATTAAGGAATGTTGTTTTGACGTCCATCTTCTAAATTTCATAATCATGAAATGCAACTATTGCAAGTAAGATCCAAATGGATTTAAACATAGCAATAGGAGAAAAGGTTCCATCATAGTCAATACAATGAACTTGCCGAAAACCTTTAGCGACTCATCGCCCTTTCTATATTTGTACATTACCATCCATGTTGGTTTTCACTTTGAAAACTCAGTTGCACCCTGTGGGTACTTGCTTTATTTACATGGAATCCATCTTAGACCTCATGGCCTCAAGTCATTTCTCAAAATTTGGGCTCACCACCGCTTCTTGATAAGTCTGAGGCTCATCTTGATCTATAAGTAGAATATCACCATATGTTGTAATGAGAAATCCATATCTCTCAGGTACATGGCATTCACTAAAAGATCTTTGCAGTAGTTTTGTTTCCAAAATAGTTGATTGTTCCACAACAACTTGTGGAACCTGTTGTTGTCTAATCTCTAGTTCAGTGATCTATTGTTGTTCTCAAATTTCTCTGAGTCCTATTCTTCGACCACTTTCTTTTCTAGAGACAAACTCTCTTTCAAGGAAGAATCCTTTTCGAGCAACAAACTGTAACACCCCTCACCCGTATTCAACGCTGGAATAGGGTTATAGAGTGTTAACAAACTTATAAAACAATTAGACCACTACTTAGCATAGATTTTCACAATTTAAGCATTAATTTTTCAATCTCAATCAATTAGTCCCTAATACGAGCCTACGAGGCCCTAAACATACATTGGGAGTGGTTTGGGACCAAACTAATAACCTTGGAAACATTTGGAACACTTATAAAATTTTTCTCAAAACAGGGGACACACGCATGTGTGATCCAGCCGTGGGTCTCACATTGCCACCAGACACGCCCGTGTCACGAGCCGTATGTACATTCAAAATGGGAGCACATGGTCATGTCCCAGCTCATGTCTAACCCAGTGTAACTTTCTGACTTGGTCACATGCCAACACACACGCCCGCGTGGCTAGCTAGTGTGCCCTAAAAATGGCCATACATGCTTGTGTGTCAGGCCATGTGCTAGGCCGTGCCAAACCTGTAGGGTATACTGACTTTTGCTACACGGCCAAGTCACAAGCCCATGTGTGAGGCCGTGTGAAGCATACTGACTTGATTTCAATTTCAACACCAAGGGGCACACGGCCATGTACTTGATAGTGTGTCATGCACGTCCGTGTCTCCCCCCATGTGGGCAAAAATAGGCTATTTACCAATCCAGTTTGCCATCCAAAATTTGCATATACCTACACAACCTAAATGGTACCAATTCATAGCATAAATGAACATCTAACTTATCCATAATCAAGGCTAATTCATTCCATTTCTAATACCAACAACCAACATGCTTGTAAACTCATGTTTTACTCATTCAAAACATACCAAAAAACATAATCAAATCAACTAACTAAACCTCTACCAAACATACATCATTTTGCACCAATTTACAAGCATAGCCACTTTCAATTCATCAACTATTAGCTACCTTAAGTGTAACGCCTCGAATTTTGGGCCTAGAAGTATTAGGTTTTAAGCATGGGAACAGTTAGGAGGCAGCACATAAATGTTTAGTTATGCAAGAAAGTGACACACAATTGTGTATTTGTTTCAGTGGTTAAATGTTCTGAGAGGGGTCTAAGAAGTTTTGGGTTCAAACCTGGGCATGTGCAAAAATTTTGTTTTTAAGGAATAAACCCTATCTCTAGTCAGTAGGCTTTTAAATAAAAGTGGGTGAAACATGACATAAAGAGCCTGGTAGACTAGGGGGTAAGTGGCGTGTTACCTATGCCAGAGGGCTGAGGTTCAATTTTTGGTGAAGGCAGTAGAGTGTTTTATTTTGCTGCTCTTACCGTCTGAGCAGTTGATGTTGACCGAAACTCTGCTAAGCTGAGTGGAGTTTGAATTGGTGATTGAACAGATATTACTGGAGGGATTTTAGGAGAAAATTGTGGGGATTTGTGGTTGGAGAAGAATTGGTGCCGAATGGGGAATTGTAGTTGTAACACCCCGAACCCGAGACCGACACCGGAGTCGGACACGAGATGTTAACAAACTTTGAAAAATTTTTCCAGACACTGCCCAGTCTGAGTACTAGTCGCTTCAAAATCATATCTTGAGTTTCACAACTCAAAAATCAGTTTTGTGATTTTTCCCTGAAACTAGACTCATGTCCCCACCTATGGATTTTTTTCTAGAATTTTTGGTCGGGCCAATTAGTACAGTTTATTAGTCAAAGTCTCCCATGTTACAGGGGTCGACTACACTGACCTTTTCCCATTACGACTGGGATATCTCTCTGCACAGAGCTTCAATACTGATGCCGTTTGTTTCTATGGAAACTAGACTCAGAGAGGAATCCATACATATATGGTATGACCCCTAATTATCTCTGGTCAATTTATAGTGAATTTCCAAAGGCGGAACAGTGAATCCAGAAACTGTTCTGGCCCTGTTACACAAGAACCCGAATATCTCTTTCTGTACTGTTCCTATAATTGTTTCGTTACTTCCATATGAAAGTAGATTCATCAAGGTTCGATTACATAATTTATTCACTATTTAATTCCACTCCTACGAATTCTTGTGATTTTTCCAATCCACACCACTGCTGCTATCAGCTTCTGTTTTCAAAGTGAACCTTACCTAATTTGGGGTTTCATGGACCAACTAGGGCCTTGTCATACATAAGCCCACATATGATCATACTTAGCCATTCTAGTGGCTGATCATTTGCTCAACACTTCCATTCCAACATAGTTACATCATGAAACCATCTATACATTCATAAATACGAATGGTCTAATGCCATACTCCACTTCTACAAGCCATTTTCGCATGGCTGTACACTTATACATTTCATAAAGTACTCGAAAGACAACAATGGGTAGTCCTATACATGCCATATCAAAATTCAACCAAAATAGTACCCAAAAGAGCCTTTGATAGTGTGGGCGACTTCGACTTCAAGATCCCGAGTCCGATAGCTGGAGAACCAAAAATCTATAAAACAGAGGAGCAATGTAACGAGTAAGCAATTTATGCTTAGTAAGTTTGAGCAAGGAATTCCAGCATGCACAAAGAATAGCACACATTTAGCTAAACGGAATATTTCATAATACGCAATTTACCGATATCAAACTTGCTTCACAACATTAATAACCCTTATGTACATACACAATAAACTAACTTGGCCGAAGGCCGGTAGCTCGTTTATCAACTGAGCGAACATTTATTGTAAGGGCTCGATTAAATTCAACACATACGTAACATATCCCCATATTGGGATGTTTTTCGAGTATTCGCTGGAATTTTACAGCAAGCTCATTCATTACCAAATCACGTACCTTCGGGATTTAACCGGATATAGCTCCTCGTTCAAATGCCTTCGGGACATAGCCCGGTTTTAGTAACTCACACAATGCCTTCGGGACATAACCCGGATTTAACAACTCGCACGAATGCCTTCGGGACTTAACCCGGATTTAACAACTCGCACGAATGCCTTCGGGACTTAACCCGGATTTAATAACTCGCACGAATGCCTTCGGGACTTAACCCGGATTTAATAACTCGCACGAATGCCTTCGGGACTTAACCCGGATTTAGTATCTCGCACAAAGGCCTTCGGATCTTAATCCGGATATATTCACTTAGCACAAAGCCTTCGGGACTTAGCCCGGACAGCATTCAATTAATCATGCACATCTAACAATAATTCATAGCACATTCATATTTCATTTTCGTTTACGAAACTCAAACACAAGGCACATATTGTCCTTGCACATTCGGCTCAATAGCCACACATAGAGCATGATTTAATCACATCGAAATTTAAGATCTCTTACTCAAGAACTTACCTCGGGTGTTGTCGAACGATTCCGCTAGCTATTCAACCACTTTTTCCTTCCCTTTATCGGTTTTATTTCCCCTTTGCTCTTGAGCTTGGCCTAGCTACATGCATGGCCGAATCTCTTCACCTTTCTTCTTCTTTCCTCCTTAAAATTTTTGGCCAAGGATGAACCAAAGGATGAGAAATTTTTTTCTTTGTTTTTCTTTCTAATTTAGGCTAAAATGGAGGTGAGAAAGGATGAACACAAACTTTTCTCCTTTCTTCTCTTGAGCTCACGGCAATGGGGGGAACAAACACCACACACACATTTTTTTTTCTTTTGTTTTCCATTTCTTTATTACCCATACTCCTTATTTTATTCTTCCACTAACAAAACATGTTTCATGACATGTTTTGCCCATCCTTCCTTGTCATGGCCGGCCACTACTCATTAGGGGGGGAAATTTGACATGCAAGTCCCCCCCTTTGTCCACATGCACTAGTAGGTCCTCACACATTGACCTATCACATTTTAGAATTTTCTCACATAAGTCCTATTGACTAAATTCACATGAAATCAACCCAATTGAAGCTTTAAATTTTCACACATTCATAATTACATATTCTACACAATAAGTATCACATTCAAACATTTCGGTGACTCGGTTTAGTGGTCCCGAAACCACTTCCCGACTAGGGTCAACTTTGGGCTGTCACAACTCTCCCCCACTTAAGAAATTTTCGTCCCCGAAAATCTTACCGGTAAATAGGTTTGGGTATCGTTCTTTCATCGAGCTCTCGGTCTCCCAAGTAGCTTCCTCGATCCCGAGTTTGAGCCATAACACCTTTACTAGCGGAACTCTTTTGTTTCGCAACTCCTTCACTTCACTAGCTAGGATACGCATCGGTTCTTCTTCATAGCTCATGTCGACTTGAATTTCAACCTCTGATGGGCTAATTATATGCGATGGATCAGATCGATAGCGTCGAAGCATCGAAACATGAAAGACATCATGAATCTTTTCAAGCTCCGGGGGCAAAATCAATCTATACGCAACCGGACCAACTCGTTCAGAGATTTCGTACGGCCCAATGAATCTTGGGCTCAACTTGCCCTTACGGTCGAACCTGAGTATCTTTTTCCAAGGTGAAACCTTAAGGAACACTTTGTCTCCCACCTGATACTCGATGTCTTTTCGTTTCAAATCTGCGTACGATTTCTGACGATCCGTGGATACCTTCAGACTTTCACGGATTACCTTTACTTTCTGTTCAGCATCTCTAATCAAATCAACTCCGAAAATTTTGCTTTCACCGAGCTCGGTCCAAAACAATGGTGTACGGCATTTACGACCGTACAAAGCCTCATAAGGTGCCATCTTAATACTTGATTGAAAACTATTGTTGTAAGCGAATTCAATCAAAGGTAAATACCGTTCCCATGAACTACTGAACTCGAGGATGCAACATCTCAACATATCCTCAAGTATCTGAATTATCCGCTCGGATTGACCATCGGTTTGGGGGTGAAAAGCAGTGCTAAAATGCAACTTGGTACCCAGAGCTTCTTGCAATTTCTTCCAAAATCGTGAGGTGAATCTCGGATCTCTATCCGACACGATAGAAACAGGTACCCCGTGTAATCTCACAATTTGATAAACGTACAATTCAGCTAGTTTATCCAATGAAAAATCCGTACGTACGGGGATGAAATGAGCCGACTTAGTCAGTCTATCAACAATAACCCATATCGCATCCTTCTTACTTGCTGACAAAGGCAGTCCGGACACAAAGTCCATTGTGACTCGATCCCATTTCCACTCGGGTATCATGATCGGCTGGAGTAATCCTGAAGACACTTGATGTTCCGCGTTCACTTGTTGACATATTAAACATCTCGAAACAAAGTCAGAGATGTCCCGTTTCATACCATGCCACCAAAATTGACGTTTCAAATCGTTGTACATTTTCGTACTCCCCGGGTGAATTGACATTCGGCTACAATGGGCTTCATTCAGAATCATCGAAATGAGTTCCGAATTCCTTGGAACACACAAATGATTTCTGAACCTCAAACAATCATCATCATCAATTTGAAACTCCGATTCCTCGTTCGGAAAACACTTAGACCGTTTTGCAACCAATTCATCATCGACTTTCTAGCTTCACGAATTTGGTGAGTCAATAATGGTTTAGCTTTTAATTCAGCTACTAACACACTGTCTGGTAAAACAGACAAATGCACGTTCATCGCTCGTAAAGCAAACAATGACTTCCGGCTTAAGGCGTCCGCAACCACGTTAGTCTTTCCCGGGTGGTAATCAATGACAAGCTCATAATCTTTCAACAACTCAAGCCAACGTCTTTGTCGCAGATTCAAGTCTAGTTGAGTCATCAAATATTTGAGACTTTTGTGATCCGAAAATACATGGCACTTCTCACCAAACAGATAATGTCGCCATATTTTTAAAGCAAACACGATGGCAGCTAGTTCGAGATCATGGGTCGGATAATTCCTCTCGTGTGGCTTCAATTGTCTCGACGCATAGGCCACGACTCGACCTTCTTGCATCAATACGCGACCCAACCCAAGTAGGGATGCGTCACTATAAATGACAAACTCTTTACCTGATTCGGGTTGCACCAAAATTGGAGCTTCAGTCAAATGAGTTTTCAGTTGGTTGAAACTTTTCTGACATTTCTCCGTCCACTCGAACTTAACATCCTTTTGAAGTAGCTTCGTCATTGGTGTGGCTATCATCGAGAAACCTTTCACAAATCGTCGGTAAAAGCTCCGAACTTCAGTAATATTTCTCGGAGGTTTCCAGTCAAGTATGGCTGAAATTTTGTTCGGGTCAACTCGAATACCCGACGCGGATACCACATGACCCAAGAAGCTAACCTCTCTTAACCAGAACTCACACTTACTGAACTTAGCATATAACTGCTTATCCCGCAAAATTTGCAGCACTAGCCTCAGATGCTCAGCATGTTCGGTCTCATCTCTTGAATAGACCAAAATGTCATCAATGAACACAACTACGAACTGATCCGAATACGGTCTGAAGATCCGATTCATCAAATCCATAAATACCGCAGGGGCATTAGTGAGCCCAAACGGCATCACTAAGAATTCGTAGTGACCATATCTCGTTCTGAAGGCAGTTTTGGGAATATCTGGATCTCGAATTCGCAACTGATAATAGCCCGATCTCAAATCTATTTTTGAGAACACTGAGGCTCCCTTCAGTTGGTCGAACAAATCATCGATGCGCGGCAACGGATATTTGTTCTTTATCGTCACTTTATTCAGCTGACGATAGTCAATGCACAACCTCATGGTTCCGTCCTTCTTTTTCACGAACAATACTGGTGCACCCCAAGGTGAGAAACTTGGTCGAGCGAAACCTCTCTCCGTCAGTTCTTGCAACTGAGCTTTCAACTCCTTTAACTCGGTTGGTGCCATACGATACGGAGCTATCGAAATCGGCGTAGTCCCAGGTACAAGCTCAATACCAAACTCTACCTCCCGAACATGTGGTAAACCCGGTAATTCTTCCGGAAAAACATCCGGGTATTCACAAACCACCGGCACAGATTCGGGTTTCTTTTCTAATTCTTTGTCATCAAGCACATATGCAAGGTATGCTTCGCACCCTTTTCTTACATATTTCTGTGCCAACATTGCTGATATTACAGCTGGCATCCCCTCCAAGTCCTCAGACTCAATTCGGACTACTTCGTTATTTGCGCACCTCAAATCAATAGTCTTGCTCTTGCAATTCACAATCGCATCATGCGCAGTCAACCAATCCAACCCAAGGATAACATCAAATTCATCAAACGGCAAAAGCGTCAAGTCCGCTGGAAAATAGGAACCTCGAATTTTCCAGGGGACATTTCTTACACACTTTGTCGACAAGCACGTAACGACCCAAGGGATTTGACACCCGAATTACAAACTCAGTAGACTCAATAGATAAAGTCTTACTGGATGCTAAGGTTTCACATATGTAAGAATGGGTAGAACCGGGGTCAATCAAAGCAATTACATTAGTATCAAAGAGGGTGAATGTACCGGTAATAACATCAGGCGAAGAAGCATCATCGCGGGCACGTATAGCATAAGCTCTAGCAGGCGCACGGGCTTCGGATCTGGTTATATCATCTCTAGATCCTCTCTGACCACCACCAGCATTGCCCATATTTCCAGATGGTCTACCTCGAGCAGTGGTAGCACCCGGTCTCCCACTCTGATTTGTATTCTGTCCCGACAACCTCGGGCAATCTTTAATGAAGTGGTCCACTGATCCGCATTTGTAACAGGAGCGGTCAGGAAATCTACAACTCCCCGAATGCCATTTACCGCAATATCGGCATTTCGTCCTGTCTCGACGTTCATTCCCAACACTGGCGACCGAAGTGCCTCGTGTACCCACAGGGGGTCGATCACGATCTCGTCCAAAAAGGCCCGAAGTGCCTCTAAACTGGCCTGCATCATCTCGAAATCTCTTCGATGTCTGTTGAAGAGACCTCCCCGAGGATGTTTTACGAAACTCTCCAATTCCCTCATCAACTCTTTGCTTTTCTTTTCTAAGCTCTTCGGCTTTACAAGCTCGTTCAACAAGTACCACGAACTCTTGTATTTCAAGAACGCCAACGAACATTTTTATATCTTCATTCAGCCCATCCTCGAAGCGTTTACACATAACAGCTTCGGACGAAACACATTCCCGAGCGTATTTGCTAAGTCTAACAAATTTTCGCTCGTAATCAGTAACCCACATGGAGCCTTGCTTAAGCTCAAGAAATTCCTTCCGTTTTTGATCAACAAATCTCTGACTGATATACTTTTTCCGAAACTCAGTTTGGAAAAACTCCCAAGTTACTTGCTCTCGGGGCACAATAGAAGTCAGAGTACTCCACCAATAGTAGGCAGAATCACGTAGCAAGGAGATAGCACACTTTAGGCATTCATCGGGTGTACAAGATAGCTCATCGAGTACCCGGATAGTGTTGTCCAGCCAAAATTCAGCTTGCTCGGCATCATCGCTATCCATAGCCTTAAATTCAGTAGCCCCATGTTTTCGGATTCTGTCAACTGGGGCTTATGTGACCTTATTTGGTCCGTTACCGGCGGTATTGTAGGTGCGGGGGTAGTATTTGTTCGGGAATGGAGGTTGTGGAACAGCCATATTAGTTCGAATGTATTGGTTAAACCAATCATTCATCACGCTATAGAATGCTTGTCTAGCTTCATCATTCTGATTACTAGCATTAGGTTGAGAGTTTGCCAGCACTGTCCCTTGTACGGGAGCAGGCGCTACACTCTCAAGATCATCAGCTACCTCTCGGTCACGATCGGGATCCATTACTATAAATAAACACATTTACAATTGTCGGAAATCACCACACTATCAAGTAATCACATAAAATTGCATGTATAGCTAGACCCAAAACATTACGGTAGTCCTAGAATCGACTAAACCGTAGCTCTGATACCAATAAAATGTAACACCCCGAACCCGAGACCGACACCGGAGTCGGACACGAGATGTTAACAAACTTTGAAAAATTTTTCCAGACACTGCCCAGTCTGAGTACTAGTCGCTTCAAAAATCATATCTTGAGTTTCACAACTCAAAAATCAGTTTTGTGATTTTTCCCTGAAACTAGACTCATGTCCCCA
Organism: Gossypium hirsutum; assembly: GCF_007990345.1. Classification (NCBI taxonomy): domain Eukaryota; kingdom Viridiplantae; phylum Streptophyta; class Magnoliopsida; order Malvales; family Malvaceae; genus Gossypium; species Gossypium hirsutum. The sequence continues at coordinate 3,108 of NW_024403361.1, read as the reverse complement.
CCTATGGATTTTTTTCTAGAATTTTTGGTCTGGCCAATTAGTACAGTTTATTAGTCAAAGTCTCCCATGTTACAGGGGTCGACTACACTGACCTTTTCCCATTACGACTGGGATATCTCTCTGCACAGAGCTTCAATACTGATGCCGTTTGTTTCTATGGAAACTAGACTCAGAGAGGAATCCATACATATATGGTATGACCCCTAATTATCTCTGGTCAATTTATAGTGAATTTCCAAAGGCGGAACAGTGAATCCAGAAACTGTTCTGGCCCTGTTACACAAGAACCCGAATATCTCTTTCTGTACTGTTCCTATAATTGTTTCGTTACTTCCATATGAAAGTAGATTCATCAAGGTTCGATTACATAATTTATTCACTATTTAATTCCACTCCTACGAATTCTTGTGATTTTTCCAATCCACACCACTGCTGCTATCAGCTTCTGTTTTCAAAGTGAACCTTACCTAATTTGGGGTTTCATGGACCAACTAGGGCCTTGTCATACATAAGCCCACATATGATCATACTTAGCCATTCTAGTGGCTGATCATTTGCTCAACACTTCCATTCCAACATAGTTACATCATGAAACCATCTATACATTCATAAATACGAATGGTCTAATGCCATACTCCACTTCTACAAGCCATTTTCGCATGGCTGTACACTTATACATTTCATAAAGTACTCGAAAGACAACAATGGGTAGTCCTATACATGCCATATCAAAATTCAACCAAAATAGTACCCAAAAGAGCCTTTGATAGTGTGGGCGACTTCGACTTCAAGATCCCGAGTCCGATAGCTGGAGAACCAAAAATCTATAAAACAGAGGAGCAATGTAACGAGTAAGCAATTTATGCTTAGTAAGTTTGAGCAAGGAATTCCAGCATGCACAAAGAATAGCACACATTTAGCTAAACGGAATATTTCATAATACGCAATTTACCGATATCAAACTTGCTTCACAACATTAATAACCCTTATGTACATACACAATAAACTAACTTGGCCGAAGGCCGGTAGCTCGTTTATCAACTGAGCGAACATTTATTGTAAGGGCTCGATTAAATTCAACACATACGTAACATATCCCCATATTGGGATGTTTTTCGAGTATTCGCTGGAATTTTACAGCAAGCTCATTCATTACCAAATCACGTACCTTCGGGATTTAACCGGATATAGCTCCTCGTTCAAATGCCTTCGGGACATAGCCCGGTTTTAGTAACTCACACAATGCCTTCGGGACATAACCCGGATTTAACAACTCGCACGAATGCCTTCGGGACTTAACCCGGATTTAACAACTCGCACGAATGCCTTCGGGACTTAACCCGGATTTAATAACTCGCACGAATGCCTTCGGGACTTAACCCGGATTTAATAACTCGCACGAATGCCTTCGGGACTTAACCCGGATTTAGTATCTCGCACAAAGGCCTTCGGATCTTAATCCGGATATATTCACTTAGCACAAAGCCTTCGGGACTTAGCCCGGACAGCATTCAATTAATCATGCACATCTAACAATAATTCATAGCACATTCATATTTCATTTTCGTTTACGAAACTCAAACACAAGGCACATATTGTCCTTGCACATTCGGCTCAATAGCCACACATAGAGCATGATTTAATCACATCGAAATTTAAGATCTCTTACTCAAGAACTTACCTCGGGTGTTGTCGAACGATTCCGCTAGCTATTCAACCACTTTTTCCTTCCCTTTATCGGTTTTATTTCCCCTTTGCTCTTGAGCTTGGCCTAGCTACATGCATGGCCGAATCTCTTCACCTTTCTTCTTCTTTCCTCCTTAAAATTTTTGGCCAAGGATGAACCAAAGGATGAGAAATTTTTTTCTTTGTTTTTCTTTCTAATTTAGGCTAAAATGGAGGTGAGAAAGGATGAACACAAACTTTTCTCCTTTCTTCTCTTGAGCTCACGGCAATGGGGGGAACAAACACCACACACACATTTTTTTTTCTTTTGTTTTCCATTTCTTTATTACCCATACTCCTTATTTTATTCTTCCACTAACAAAACATGTTTCATGACATGTTTTGCCCATCCTTCCTTGTCATGGCCGGCCACTACTCATTAGGGGGGGAAATTTGACATGCAAGTCCCCCCCTTTGTCCACATGCACTAGTAGGTCCTCACACATTGACCTATCACATTTTAGAATTTTCTCACATAAGTCCTATTGACTAAATTCACATGAAATCAACCCAATTGAAGCTTGAAATTTTCACACATTCATAATTACATATTCTACACAATAAGTATCACATTCAAACATTTCGGTGACTCGGTTTAGTGGTCCCGAAACCACTTCCCGACTAGGGTCAACTTTGGGCTGTCACAGAGAAAGAACTGTTTTGCATAGTGTTGAAGGATATAAAGGTTCCAGATGCGTATGCATCAAACATATCTCGATGTGATAGTGTTAAAGATCGAAGATTATATTCGTTAAAATCACATCACATCTTGATGCAAGATTTACTGCCAGTCGCTCTATGATGTTGTATGTCCAAGAAGGTAACGTCTTGTATAATTGAACTATCCAATATAAAGAAAGCCATTTGTGGCAAAGTTTTGGATGTTCACAAACTTCAGAAGGTACAGGATCGAGCCGCTTTGACTTTATGCAACATGGAGAAAATCTTCCCACCTTCCTTCTTCACCATTATGGTTCACTTGATAATCCATCTCCCACACGAAGCAATTCTTGGCGGACCCGTTTTCTATCGATGGATGTATCCCATAGAAAGGTGTTAATTAAAATTTTTAAAATTTTCCTTCATTCACCTCTATGCCCTTTAGTTATAACTTTTGATAATGTTGTATAATGTGTTTAGGTTCCTATCCAAATTAAAGTCTTACTGCCACAACAAGCGATATCCAGAAGGATTGATTGCTGAAGGCTACTTGGCAGAGGAATGTATGACCTTCTGCTCAAGATATTTGAAAGATGTTGAAACAAGGTTGAACAGACCAAATAGGAATGCTGGACTCACGGACCATAACTTAACCGATACTTATTTGTTCCAAAGTTTTGGAGAACCAATCGGCAAAGTTGAAATTGCAGAATTAGATCATTT
>NW_024403360.1:0-15251 GCF_007990345.1 Gossypium hirsutum | reverse complement strand
TCTGATAGACGACTAGACAAACTTAAAATATCAGCATGCAGACAAAGATAGAAATACTGAAAAAATCAAAGATTTTAAATCAAATGCATTCACTATAGGACTTTTGAATGCCAGATCTGTGAAAAATAAACACTTGATCTATCTGAATATATTAGTGAACATGACTTGGATATTATGGCTCTCACTGAACCATGGCTCAAAGCAGGCGATGATAATAAAATTAGTGAACTCACACCAAATGGATATACAATCAAGCATCAACATAGAATCAGTGACTCATTTGGTGGCGGCCTCGCAATCGTACACAAGAAACATATAAATATAGAGATACAGTCATCCAATGTCATCTCAAAGTCATTTGAACTGATGGAAGGCTGATTACATTACATAACGAACAATATAAACAATATAGGCTGTTACTGGTATACCGTCCTCCTCCATCTAAGAAGAATCAATTAACAAACTCCATGTTCTTCATGATTTTAGCGATCTCTTAGAATACCACACAGTTACTACTAAACCTATAATCATGATGGGAGATTTCAACCTTCACATTGATGATCTGAAAAGTACCGACGGGAGATTATTCTTGAATTTCATAGAATCAACAGATTATACACAATTAGTCGAAGGCCCAACACACAAGAACGGACATACCCTAGATCTTGTCATTACAAGAAGTCATGATTTACTTTTTGATAGTATAACTACAAGTAATGATATGGATTCAGACCATTATACATTATTTTGCGAATGAAGGTTAAAAACAACATACAAAAAGAAAAACCATATATATCGTAACATTCGTGAATTAATAAAGAAATTTCGCCGAGATATTGAGGATATGACTGGAACACAAAAATAAACTGTTCAAAGTGATAGACAGTCTAATGTCAAAAAACAAATACTCATTGCCTCAACATGAAAAAAAAAAGAGATGGCTGACGAATTTGGAAACTATTTCATTACTAAAATAAAGAAGATCCAAGAGGATTGGATCATATTTTAATTGGTGGTTCAAAAGAGACAGACTGTCAATAGCAGCATCACAAAGGAAATTGACCAAGTTCGAAGTGGTATCCAGGAACGAAGTTAAAACTATAATAGAAAAGTCTCCATCAAAATCGTGTTCCCTAGATCCGATACCAACATACTTGTTAAAAGAACACCTTGATGAACTTCTCCCAATGATTACAAAGCTGATCAATATTTCAATTGAAACAGGATATGTGTGTAAGAGTATGAAAACAGCTGCTGTAACCCCTCTCCTAAAAAAAGCAAATTTGGAACTTATTCTGAAAAACTACCGTCCCGTCTCGAATCTTTCATTCATCTCCAAAACAATTGAAAGAGTCATAGCTACACAACTGCAGAACTACATGAAGGAAAACGACTTTCTTGAAATTTTTCAATCTGCTTATAGGTCAGATCACAGCACAGAGACTGCACTAGTTCGGGTACAGAATGATATATTGATGTCAATGGATGAAAATAAGTGTACAATCTTAGTGCTACTTGATCTATCTGCAGCGTTTGATACAGTCGATCACAGGATATTACTGAATAGACTTGAAAAGCGTTTTGGAATCAGTGGAGTCGCCCTAGAAGGTTAAGATCATACTTGAAGATAGAGAACAGTATATAGTGATTGATGGACATAAGTCTGATCACGAAGCAATTGATTGTGGAGTGCCGCAAGGATCTGTACTAGGACCAATACTCTTTACAATGTATACGTCACCTTTAGGAGATATTGTGCGCAATCACAATATTATTTCACTGTATGCCGATGACACACAGTTGTACTGTCATTCGATCCCAAAAATCAGGAAGATGTTGATAATGCAATAGCAAAGTGAATGAATGTATCTCAGATATTGAGGTGGATGGCAACAAATAAACTGAAATTAAATGAGATAAAACTGAAGTGTTAATAATCGGAAGGAAGGAACAACTGAGTCAACTATCTGCTCCATCAGTTGGAACTTCTACTATTACAACAACCACTGCAGCCCGCAATATTGGCATAATACAAGACCAAGAATTAAACCTGGAAAAACACATCACCTCGGTGTGTCGTTCCGCTTATATGCATATAAGAAACATAGGACAAATAAGGAAATTCTTGAATAAAAAAGCTACGGAATCAATTATACACGCATTTGTGACCTCAAGAATAGACAATGGCAATTCATTATTTTATGGACTGCCACAGAATCAGATTAACAGATTACAAAGAATACAAAATACAGCGGCTCGTGTTTTACTAAGAATTGGAAAATATGATCATTTGTCTAAACATTTATCTGAATTGCACTGGCTCCCAGTTAAGGCACGTATTGAGTTTAAGCTTATGTTGCTAACCTATAAATGTATGAACAATCAGGCACCGGTATATTTGAAAGAACTTTTAACATCATATGAAACAAATCGAGACTTGAGGTCAAAGTAACAAAGAACTCTTAAAAACGCCAAAGACAAAATTGAAGACATGCGGAGACAGAGCCTTCTCCAAAGCAGCAGCAGTACTTTGGAACGATATCCCACATGACATAAGATCATCAGACAGTCTTATAGAATTCAAAAGAAATAAAGATATTTCTATTCAAGAGACATTATAATTTTATGTCTTAAACATAGACTACTGGCGCATTATAAATAAACCATTATTATTATTATTATTATTATTAATACATTTAGGAATAAAACAAGATAGTCAGGTGACTATCAACTATCCCTACGTTAAGACATAAGACACAGTTCTTGGAATTCCAATTGCAAAAATAAAGCTAGCGTATTGAAGGTTTAAGCCAATATACAGCAGCAGTAGGTTTTTTGGTGGGGTGAGAATGTATATGTAATCCTTGTTCTCCAAATATGAAAAGACACACACATAATATATTAATAAGGCTTATTTATAGAAACAATTATTCAGTTATCAGTAATGATATACATAAATATTAGATATCACCGTTTTAAGAATGCAATTGGTTGTGAAAGGACACATTTTCTAACTTCCACCTGTTAACGCTGTAAGTGTTCAGATTGAAAAATAATACAGCAAATTGTAGATCATCTAGATGTTGCTTATCGATAGGTAATATTATCGTTTAAATGAAAATTTTAAACATGAAATAACATGAAATAAACTTGGATTAATGAAAAGTACATGTTTAATTTTTCCCGTCACCATTACATATAAACTTACGATCAAAGCAAAATTTCATCCAGGATTTTATTCCTTGCCCTCAGAGTTAAGGCACCTACTGGCCAACAACATATATTATTCGTCGAGACCGACTGGCCATCGGCCTCGACGGATGATATCTGTTGTTGGCTAGTCTGTTTCTGATTGCCAGAAACACAGAACATCCATCGATACCGCCCGGCCATCGGTCTCGTAGACGATCTGTATTCCTGGTAATCAGACGCCTGATTATGGGGAGTAAAGGATGAATTCTTGGTAAGATGCTATATCTTATAAATATCTTATAAATACTCAATATCTTATAAATCTGCAAGAATTTTAATAACGTTTACTAATCCAAGTTTATTTTTACAAAATATCTTAAAATCTCCATATAATAATTATCTAAAAACGTCTCTCACACGGAATTCGATTTTTTAGATACTAACATTCTTATCGATTATGTCCGATGTGTTATATGCCTTAGGTTTGAAATAGTGTCCCATCTAAACATAAAACCTTGAAATGGATTGGCGTGGATTCAATGTTGTACATTACATGTACGTAAAAATTTTATTGCTTTAGAGTTTAGTAAAGTTTGTTTATTGTATTGAAAATAATATCTATTGATTTATGATTCGAAACAAATTAAATGAGAACATACAGCTATGCATGCATGTATGCCGGTCTATAACCTGCATTAAAATGAAGTTATCTTTTGTATTTAATATCTTTACTCGACTTCATTTTATTAAAGATAGTTTACGTTTTATTTCCAGTGATTCACTTATAATAGGAAATTGAAGGGTCACTTTAATTTTAGTAGAAAGTTAGACAATTTTCATGGTAATTACATAGAATAAATGCTTTTGTTGTTGAACTTTTGTTGTTGGGCAGTCAGTGCACGCTTTGTCTCAAGTTCACGAGCAGCCATTTAGTCGCATTGTAGAATGCTATAGATATTTCCAATATTTTAGTAGTACTCTATATGAACTATGTATCATGTACACTCGATTTAATACCATATTATGTAAATGCTTCAAACCCACCATATAAGTACAATTTCTTCCAATAATTAAAGTAAATACCGACCTTTTCATAACTCGACTGCAACTGTAGCATCCATTCGAAACCCTCTTAGTCTTCCTCTCTAAGAGTTATCTTCCCACCGCACACAAGACATCACTTTCCATCCTTATTGTACTTTAAAACCTTATCGATTCGAAAAAATACACATGAATAATTAATTTGATAACAGAATATTATTCATGCAATAACTTAAAATCAAAATAAAATTTAGTAACTATGTTAAATGAACAAGAAAGGAAATGGAAAATGGAATTTAATGTCTACTCAGCACTAGATCACTATAGCGTAGGCTATATCGAGGCAACTACTCTCTACTAATATTCAATGTTAACGCTAACGTGCGGCAGTTGGAGGAAACCGGAACACCCGGGGTAAATCCGCGAAGTCGAAGTGGTGACCCTAATCGTACAACATGGGAGGAATACTTGCAAATCTTCTGACTAGAAAGCAGCGACACTAACCACTCGACTATCCCCATCCCCCGGAACGTCAAGGAACAGAATTTCAAATAAAATTTAAGCAAATTAAGAATTTGTATATATGATAGACAGTAATAGATAAATTATATTTTTGTAATAACTGTATACGGACTAATCCACATGGAATATTCGTAATACTGTGTTTTAAACTTGAGAAGAGGACGAGTAAACATCGAGTCGTCTTTTAATAGTCTGTCATCGATAAGTTAGTGGCATGTTAAGATCTCTTTTTCACTATAAGGTTATTAGACTAAAACAAAAAGAGCAGTTGCGTTAGAATACCGGTCGCTGAGCACTTTAATTTTTCTATCGGAATTCCTTTGATAGTCTTTTTAAGTGTCTTTATGGTGAGAAACAGTTATAGATATCGGTCTATTAAATAAAAATATTATTAAAAGGACAAAATGCTCTTAATTTGATTAGAGGTAGCTATACATTCAAGTCGATATATGTTCTTTATTTAGTTCAAAGATAAGTTTGTAATTTAATTGATTAATTTTTACAATTTCATTATTTTATGAGAAAAGTAATTAGACCATTATTTCTGAATGGTACTATTTGAATATCAATATGGACGCCACTACGAGTTAAAATTTTCTAACCGTGTCTGATCCATGTCTGGATTCGAACTCATGCTCACATATTGATTGCAAACCTATTGACTAGAGATGAAATATATCGTGCCCATGTAATGATATACATGATACAATCCCTTAAATATCTTCAATATATTTAATATTAAATATATGGTAATAAAAACCATAAAATACCTTTATCAATGAAGACAAAAGCTACATTACTTTGTTATAAAATACCAGTAAGAATGAATGTTGAAAGGTGCTTGAGATATTCTAGGGAACGCTGTATCTTTAAGCAGTATCAATACAAGTGACTTTAATCTATTTTAATGAGTACACAATGACCTGTATTGACCTATTTACAGAAAAAAATTATAATAATGAAATAAATCACATCAAAAAGAATTTTAAAAATCCTAATAAAATTAGGTATACACTCGAATGTTGGTACCTGTGTTTGGTTTATAATTATCATTAGTTTCATGTTTTGTTTCATATAAATTACTTTTAGAATATAGTACGAATTATATTATATGTATTTTTTTTAAAAAGAAAATAAGAGTTATAAGAGTTATAATTTATTTCTTAGACTTCACATGGTGTCACATGTAATCTTGTTATACCATGGTCAGTTTCCTTTTCCTTCTGGAGATGACCCATTCGTCTGGGTTGTGTGTTAGCTGATGGATATAAGAATGGTGCACAGCACCATCTCTGCACCCATTCGGCCCAAAGATCTGTTCGAGCTCTTCTCTATCCACTTTCTTTTTTCTCTTTCTTGATTTTTTTCCAGTTTCATAGGTGGTTCCAGCTAGTTCCAGTTAGATCCAGTTAGTTCCAGCTAGGCCAGTTAGTTCCAGCTCCACTATGTAGTGTTCTAATTCACATCACAAATTTACATAGCACAAATTCGATTGTCGCTCTGTCTTTTTAATAATTGCCTTTTGAATTCTTGTTGATTTTAAGATTATTGATAGGCATGTGTACTTTTTTTAAAAATTAATTTATTTATTTTATAAACGATAATTTGCTTAATGACTTTTACACAAAATATATTTTACAGATGCAAAATATATTGTCGTTTATATTGTCTGTTCTTCCGTCTGGCAGATTTTACACTGAACCCCTATAGAATCTATCTAGTGGTACTCTTCGGTGTTTTCAGTTGCTCCAGGTTTCTGTTTATTTTTATGAATCTTTGCAATGGGGTATGCATATTGATGAAATTTAGGCAAAAGTTCAGTTTTATGGAATTATCAAAATCTAACCGTAATAGTGACACAAAAGTTCCAAGGCAATTTTATTTCATTTTTATATATATTTTGGAAAATCTTTTGATTTGGGGAAAATCTTGTAAAAGAATTATGGTAACATGGAGTAATTTGGTGGAAAAGTGTACCTTATATGGAATTGAATGCCTACGTTATACAAGCTGTTGGTGATCGTTTGCTATTACTGTGTATTCTCATTTACTTTTAGGTACGTTAGATTTTTTCGTTATTCATTTTCGTAAGGTCGTTTGCCATTACTGTGTATTCTCATTTAACTTTTAGGTACGTTAGTATTTTTCTTTAAAAATCTCTAAAAATGTTTTTCAGATTTGCTTTTTTCGATAGGTTATGATTTTCACCATTTCAGCGTATGTTCAAAAATGTTCTAAAATCTTAAAGGAATTTATTTGATTATTTGACAATTCAATAACGATCACATTGTGTGATCTTTCATAAAATAGGACTTCTTTTAAAAACTTGTAATAGTTTAGAAAAAATTCAATTTATTATTGTTCCGTAAATATTTGATTTGGAGTTTTGATGTAGGTGATTTTTAATGAAACTTTGTATGAAATTTCCAGACATAAATTTTCTAAAAGATTTAACATTAATAAAACCGGAAGCCTATGTCTCTTATAAGTTTTCAACATTGTGTCTTTTGTAAAAGCTGTTTGTCCTTCAATACTATAATATAAAAGTAGTAATATAATGCATGACAGCCTTTACAATGGATAAAATGTTGACAGATTTATCACCTATGTAACTTAGGTATGTAAGTTAACATCTAATTTCTTTTTACTTCACAAAATAGATAACTAATGATGTATCAATGACAGAAAATAGATACTTTGGCCATTCTGTTGGTGGGTGTACGGTTTTCATTATCTCCTCTGCACTCCAATTCTCTGCAACTTTAACCTTCTTTTACTAACTCTCCGCTTATACTGCCTGCTACTAGCCATCAGTCTACACACCAGCGTTACAGCAAAGAGTTACTCCAATATTCTACAGAGTGAAAAAAAAGTGTGCGATTCGATTTGCTTTTCGCACTTTTTTTTTCGAAGCGAGTTTGTCTTGTTACTCGCTTCCTTCTAGACTGCAGCCACTCTGGTGGGGATATTTGTTTGCTAATATGCTCTACTTTATATTCTCAGCCAGGAAGACGACCACGACGAGGATGAACTGTTGAACGCATGAAGATGCAGGTCTAGATCTGGAGGACGAGCCAAACTGTTTGTGATTTGTTACTTTCTTCTAGACTGCAGCTAGGATAGGTCACGCCGGTGGAGATATTTCCGGATTATCTTCATCGGTTCTTTTTGTTTTGTTTGCTAATATGCTCTGTTTTGTATTCTCAGCCAGCAAGTCGACGACGTAGAGGAACAGAAGAAGAGGAACAACAGGTCTAGATCTTGTGGATGGTAGTTCGCTAATTTTGCATCGCGGGCGGCGGGATTATTACAGGGCTGCTTCAGTTTCTAAACTTGTGTGAGATTACGGATGCAAGACCCTACCAGAGGAAGTGACATCTAGACATTTAAAACAGTTGTCTATATGTTGTTTTCACCATGCCATACTCTAATTCTTCCATTTCTTTCCAGGAAAACTTTCAACGATTTTAAATAATCATTTTAAATAATTGTAGATCATCTGAGATGTTGCTTATCGATAGGTAATATTATCGTTGAAATGAAAATTTATCGCAGCGGAAAATGAAATGTCTAATTTGGCAATTATATATACCATAAACCGCACAAATATAATACAACATCGTGAAAGTCATATTTTACTTCAAAACATGAATGTATGAATAAAATGCAGATTCAAAATCTGGATTTGACAGTCACATTTGATAGACGGGATGAGGTTCTAATTCAAAGTGGAAAAGATGGAAATAGGCAGAATCTTCATCAATGACACATTGTTCGCGCCAAACTGTCCCCTCTTTTTTCAATACTGCACACTTGAAATAAAGACGCTTTTTTGTAGGCAGGCAACTAAAGTGACACAACAATTTATATTTTCTTAATATATAGACAATGTTAGGGACAAAGCCTTCTTGTTTTGAACAACACATGTACTTATATTCTAGAATTCAGGTAATAAGGAGGTAATGAGTCAGATTTGAGTATGGAACTCTTAAAAGTTGACCAAGAAATATAAGTTTTTCTAAGTCTATATAAATGATATGAAATCAATAAAGTAGTTGTCTGGATAGCCACACTGTCATACTAATTCAGTGCTGAGTAGCAATAAACTCCATTTCCATTTCCAAAACCATTGAGCCCTATCAGAGGACCGTAAAAAGACTCTCCAATAGAAGTCGTGATTTTTACATCCTGCCTTTTTATCTAAGTCTATACATATATATACGTATAGACGTTCAAGATCTTACAGTGAAATATTTACTACACTTTCTACGAAAGAATATGAATATTAAACGACTCGCTTTTTTCACGTCAAATTTCAGTCCACGATTTTAGCTATTTAGAACAGAATATACCAAATATCGACTGTGGCTTATTATGGATATAGATGCAGTTATTAAAATTTCGATTTTAGTTGTATCCCAACTCTCAGTTATATCCTTTAGTTGTTCTTTTAAGCCAGTCTACACTCTTCTCTATTATTACCTTAGTTTATCCTTTTTTTTTTCATCCACTCTTCTCTATTATAACTTTACCCTTACCCCAGTGAGGTTAGCGCTTGTTTACTAGCTAAGATGACCGAGGTTATATCATTGACGGAGAAGTAGCAAAGCTACCGCCACTGTCTGGGTAAAATCATCTCCATGGCACGCTGAATGGCGTACACTGTCAGAAATAACTGTTCTAATACAATGAATCATTTTATAACATGGTTAATAATCTACGCGTACTGTTGCATTTACAAAGTTTTCATGTTGAAATATTTAGTTGAGGTAAAAATACCATTGGCAGATGTAGAAATACCGCAGGGGATGGTTGTTTTCCTTTCCAGAGGGGGAGGAGGGGACGAGGCGCCAGTAATCACTCAAAATGCGCAGCATTTGGGTAGTCGAGTGGTTGGTATAGCTGCTCTCAAGGTTTGCAACCCATGTGAGAGCAGAGTTTGAGTTTATGTTTGACCACGTTCTCTTCACATGTTATAGGTGTCGCCTTTCTGACTTCCTGGGTTTACAACAGGTGCTCCAGTTTCCTCCCATTATAAATAGCCACGATCCCACTGTAAGTAGTACAAATTTCCGTCGATTCGGCTTAATTGAAAATTTTATCAAAGCAAGAAAAAGGTTTCCACAATCCTGTTAAACTTTGAAAATATCCTGTCATCCTTTCGAGATATGAACTATTAAAGATTTTTCGAAATTTTGGTCGTGATTTAAAATAAAAAAAAAACATAATCGAGCGAAATTTAGAAACTGAAAAAAAAGAGGATTGCAGTTCGATAGAGAAGTCTTTAAAACTTTTTACGAAGTAAGAACGAGTTTGAAAGGATGAGTAATAAGATCGTCATAGCTAAAAAACCGTATCTTTCTTGAGTAAAACAAGGTTTATAACAGTCTGGTCAAAATTAAATCAACCCACTTCTAAAAATCGAACTGCTAATGGAATCGGTTGGATTTTGTCGAATCTGTCTAATAATACAAGGTTTATCGAACTAGTACGTCATCTACAGTCAATTTCCGATTTTTCCGATCAAACTTCTACCGGAAGTTACTGAATGCAAAATTTAAAAAGAGGGCTATTAGATGAGCTAACTATTTAATGTAACATTAATGAAGACAATAATTTCTTAAATAGGGTGGGAACTAAAAGTTGAATAGACTTTCTACGAAGGGTGGGGTAAAATCAAAATAAAAATTTGGGTGGACATTTCTCATAAGCATTTACGCAAATCGAAAAGCTATTAATGCTATCTAAAAGAAACTCGTCTTATCTTTCGAATAAAACAAGTTTCCTGTTTCTCTAAGGCCTATTTCCTGTTTTTCTCGATCTCACTTCTGGTTGGAGTTAGGGCCTTGAAAATAGTTTTATCAGTTTATTCCGGTAACTAGAAAGGTTATGGAGAAACCGAATTTGCAATAGCTTATTGTTTTTTGGTCGACGTTTGTTCTGCAGTGAAACATATATTTCTTGCACAACAGCATACAGTATTCCCAGGCGGTCACCCATCCAAGTACTAACCGTGCACGACGTTGCTTAACTACAGTAATCGGGCGAGAATTGGTGTTTTCAGCATGGTATGGTCGTAGACATTTGTTCGAGATGTGATGTCTATTGTTATTATTCAAAATTATGTCATAGACATCGTGCATCAAATCAATGATATCGACATCGAATCCCCCCCCCCCTCACCTTTGTAATAGTTCACTAGTTTGAAATTAAATTTCAATATGTGAAAATTTGTGAAAATGATTTTTGACGTCCTGATTGTATGACCAGGTAAAAACGGGCGGAAGGTCTCAACAGTTTGAAGATGACGTTTTCGTTGATATTTCAGAAAAAAAAAAACTCAATGACCTGAGAAGAATTATTTATTGGTGTGCAAAAAATGTAGGTACGGGATTTTGATAAAATTAAAATTGAAATACATAGGTCATCCCAATAGCTTTACAAAAATAGGGTTACAAGAGGGTTTTGGGGTCACAATGGGGCGTCCGTCCCGGAAACTATTTTGTTGTTAAATGTCTGGTTGGGTAAAAAAAAAATGCAGAATTTACTAAAATAAGATAATGCAATGTCAGATAGTGCACAAACAATCCAACCTGTTGAACTTGTATTTCACTGGTTTTACAAATTTATTCCTGCTTCATTTAGTTTAAATTTAAGACAAAAACTAATCAAAATAATACTGCTTAACATACCCGAATTATCACCAATGCGACGGCGCCTCCAGCACATTTCACTTTTGGACCTCAATGCTCAGTGTCCCGGTTTCTTTGGTCATATATTAAAGATATATTAATAGTCTTTTCATCAGATAAATAAACTAAGGGGGACAACTCCATTTTTGTACAGTCTGAATACAAAGATCGATATCGTCATGGGGTTCCTTCAAATGAGGTTAGTAAGCTACGTATTTACACTCTAAAAATTACATGTGATACGGCGAAGGGAGACAACTTCATTTTTGTACTCCATATACGAGCCGTCATGTCTACCAAAATTTGAAAGAATTTGTTTTTCTTTCTTATTTTACAAAAATCATAATTTCGTTTACATTTTTATTGGTTTTTTTTTCTTTTTCTTTTTTTTTTTTAAATTTATGAATCAAACTCTTCGTGGGAATAGGCTAACATAAAGTCATTACTCGAAACAACAGATAACTACTATTTTAGTATAAGCGTAAATTAATGTATGCATTTTAATCCTTTTTATTTCATTTATAAGGACACTTGAAGCAGATTTTTTCCGAACTACTTTCTCCTAGGATTCTATCAATTTATAGTGAGGCCGCATAACCTCCTCTTTTGGAGTTACCAATCTTCTGTAAAACTGCGATTTACTCATCATGAGTAGAACTCACACTTTACACGTTCGTGTTCATTTCCTCGTGAAGCTTCAGAAGAGTAAGGTATGTTTTACTTTTACATTTTGTACGGTAATCTGTATTTTAAGATGTTTTAGATACTTTTGTTTTCAATTTTCATATCCTGAATACAAATACATCAGTTATGATAAAAAACGACCGATGATTGTGGTGAATTAATTATATAGAAACACCACGTTTGTTTTTTCATTCGTTTGTCAAGTCAATTTTTAAACATGGCTTCTCTTTTTTTTTGCCACACAAAACCAACTTTCTTTTAAATAATTCCCCTTAAAAGTTGTTGATGTAAATTTTACTATTGATGAAGTAGTTAAAATGCCTCTCCTTTTTATCATCATTTAAAACCAACTTTATTACCAACTTTAACTACCTTTCAAGTTTGAAACACAAATATAGGTGTCTGTGGTGTAAATTCTATTTGCTTATTGAGTAGGAACGATACTAGTTCTTTGCTGGATTTAAAAATACTATATAAAGAACAAAAACCTTCAGTATTTTATAAAGAAAATTGTTTTTTCAGATTTTGTTTCGGGAAGACATGGAGGGCAGAAACTAGATAATTCCAGCAAGAACGAATAAAAGAGTCCACATTGTAAAAGATAAAAAAGGTCATGTAATCTTTCTATTTTTATATTTAGGTAACCATCTTTATTCCATTGTCTTTTAAATCCAACGTAATCATAGAAACTAATTGTTTGACTTTAAAAGCACAAGTCTGTGAATGTTGAATTTAAAGAGCAGTGGAATAGTTAATTTTTATACCGTTATGACATGTTATCTGTAAATGTTTTAGGGTGAAAAGCAAACCTTATCAAAGACTTTTTTTCACTCTGTCGTTGAGGACAATGACTCTAAGCGCTCCTCTTTTTCTTTCTCTATCTCTCTCTATCTCCTCGTCAGATCTTTTCCAAATTAGCGCACCCGTGCACTGCCCAAAAGCACACCATATATCCATCAGCATTCACGCATCTCAGATTGGGTGAGGTCATCAGACCAGGGGTCAAGGGAACTCGCCTCTTATGGCGCTTGGTATAGCTATAGATTACATGTGACCAATGGAACTTAAATAGTGTGGTTCAAATATATGATAATTCTTTAAAATTGAAAAAAAAATGATTTAATTTGAATGGGCCAATAAACATACTTTCACTCAATTCTATATATGTATCTAACTTAAAATCACTTCCGGTAACGCCAAATCAGTAAACGTTAATTAAATAATACAACAAATTTCATGTGTTTAATTTGAATTGGGGAATAAAATTTCCAAACCGTACGTCTATTGCTCTATATAGTCTGAATAAATAATAATGGTTTTTGGACGTTTTCATGGTTATAAATTTTTTACATGTTCTCTATTTAGTCGAGGAATGCTCGTGACTTTGAAGAACCTGAATAATTTAAATGGAACTTTACTGCGTATTTATAAAAGCCAAAATGATATTGGGGTGATTGTTTCAATACCCAGTATAGGTTAATTTTATAACACTTTATTCAATAATAATCCAATCAACGATATTGTTAATCTACTTTCAAAGAATCAAATAGTACTAAAATCACATAGGGATTAGCAATTTATGCATCATTTATTCAAATTCCTAAAATATAATATAGGTTAGAGTTGTTGCTCTCATGAATATCAACATGGATAGTACAATGAAGAAGTATTCTAAGATTGCACGGTAAAAGTTAAAGTAGATAATTGAAAGATATACTTTATGATGAAATTATCAGGCTGTTGAAGAAAAAAATACTTTAATGTCATCTAGTATCTTCGGTTTGTGTTAGCATTGTACCACGATATCCTACTTAGTTCCCTTATATTTTTATAGAACATATCTCTACTTGACTGGTAACATGCAATAGGATTTATGACATGTTTCTAATTACTTATCCAAATCAAGTCTCCTTAGTACTTTTTCGTAGAATCACTGCCGGCAAAACAAGATAGTCAACATTCCCTGATGAAATATTATTCATAATTTTTTAACTTTTTTTTTTATTATTATTATTATTTCACTTATCTATTTCATTGTGAAAATCTGAAAATAGATATTCTATGTTAAAAATAATCTTCATAAAAATTTAATTCATTTTTGTCAATAGGAAAAAATGACTCTCTCTTGTAATTATGTATTATAATTTTAGTTGAATTATACATTCCTTGTGGATATAGCAGTCCAAATATATAATTATTTTCGAAAAATTAAAATACAATAAATTCCATAAAATCCATATCTTTTACTTTTAACATAAAATGACATTCTCATATGTTAGTATAAACTTGTAATCTATGTGGTATATACGAGTTAGAACCAGGTATGACATGACTGTAGGAATGAGATCCCCTAGCGGTGGTTAGAGTCGCTGCTCTCTAGTCACAAGGCTTGCAACCAATGTGAGAGCGCGAGTTCGAGCCTAGGTTTGAGCAAGTTCTCTTCACATGTTGTAGGATTGGGGCTGCCTCTCCGACTTCGTGGGTTTACTCCGGGCGCTCCGGTTTCCTCCCACTGCAAAGAACCCTACGCTAGCGTGAACATTGAATGTTAATAAAGAGTAGTTGTCTCGATATAGCCTACACTATCATAGTGATTCAGTGCTGAGTAGACATTAACCATTCCTTTCCTTTTTTTAAGTATCTTTGAACAAACTAGCTTTCCCTGCATGCCGATCAGTAACCTCCATCAAAATCTTTTCTACTTTAGATTTGATATATTATAGATCAAATACTTATTTTACAAATAGCTTTGCATGTTGCCTTTCTATAACCTGCATTCAAAAACCAATCCTTACTTTACTTATTATAACGAGATTTTTACTGAATATTGGAAGGGACACTAAATGGAATTTTAATGTAAAATTTAGGCAAGTTAAACACCTGCAGATATTGCAGGAAGTCTGTGATGAATAGATCTAATTTTTGTATTAATAGTATCTATTCTAGCCCACGAGCGACATTTGTTGTACTGTTGCAAGATTATAACAACGAAAATGCGAATCGTTTGTTATATTGCTTCATCGATAACTTGGTGCACGTGTGGTATGCTTAGATCTCAAATTACGACTTATTTGGTTTACAGCAGATCCCCCGATTATCAGAAGTTGTTTCGAAATAGTC
>NW_024403359.1:0-15276 GCF_007990345.1 Gossypium hirsutum | reverse complement strand
TTAGCCATGTGTAAATTTCAACATTATGATACATTTTTGTTGTTTTTTTTTTTTTTTTTTTTTTTTTCACTCTGGTACTATCACTACGGTTAAAGATTCAGATGTGCCTAAACTTGTTCAGCCATCGAACATTATGAATTTCTTGTGATGTCGTGTGGTTTAACTAATGTACCTGTAGTATTTATGGATTTGATGAACAAAATCTTCAGACCATATTTATACAGATTCATTGTGGTATTCAAAAATGAAATTCTGATTTTTCCCAAGATGAGTCTGAACATGCTAAGCATTTGAGAACTGTGTTGCAAACTCTACGTGATAAGCAATTGTATGCCAATTTTAGCAAATGGGATTTTGGCTTCGGAAGTCAATTTTCTGGGACATTGTATCCGAAGCTAGGTTGAGCCAACAAATTCACTGTTATTGACTGAACCCCGAGGTATTCAGGTTAAAGCTTCTAGTATTAGCGATTAAAGACGATTCGTCAACACATATTAACATAAAACTATACAAAAGATGAGTTAATGGTTGAGAAATGTTAGCAAGTTCATCAGTTGAAGACTATGACTGACACAACTAGTTCAGCCTAATGGGTAGAATTTGTGATTCAGTGATGCATATTAATTTTAGGTTGTTTTGATGCAGGAAGGTAAAGTTGCTTTCTTCCAATAGTTAAAGCCGCACGAAGATTATCTGACAAATGATTTAGAATAAGAGTTTGAAGTATCTAGTGTTGCAAAAGATTTGAATCTGAGACAACGTAGGTGGCTCAAACTATTGAAAGACTACGATTTGATTATCATCTGGGTAAAGCAAATGGAGTTATGGATGCTCTGAGTAGAAAGTCTTTATTTGCTTTGCAAGTGACGAATACGTGACTAATGTTATCTGATGATGGTTCAATTTTAGCTAAGTTGAAGTTGGACCGATCTTTTTATAGCTGATCTGTGAGGCTTAGAAGTATGATGACAAGTTACTAGCTAAACAGACACAATGTAAGTTAACTTCTAATTCAAAATTTCATATTAGATTCAATGATTATCTATTTTTTAGTGGCAGGATTTGTGTACCGAAGAATCCAGAGCTTATTCAGAAGATATTACAAGAAGCTCATAGGGTAGCTTGTTTGTTTATCTGGGAAGTAATAAGATGTACAATGATTTAAAACAGATGTACCAGTAACCGGAATGAAATAAGAGATTTCTGATTTCGTATCAAGATGTTTAGTTTTTTAGCAAGTTAAAGCTAACATCAGGTACCTCTAGTTTATTACAGTTAGTAATGGTAGCAGGATAGAAATAGGAGTAAGTTACAATGGACGTCGCATTGGCTTGTCTTTGATCGTCTTATGAAATCTGCACATTTTATTTCGATACGTACAAATTACACCCTTCAGTGATTAGCTAAGTTATATGTTGCTGAGATCGTCAGATTGCACGGCGTGCTGATTTCTATAACTTCGGATAGAAATCCACAGTTTACATCACGATTTTAGAAAATGTTACAGGAAGCTTTAGGTACACAGTTTCATTTTAGCATTGCATTTCATCCTCAGACCAATGGACAGTTCGAGCAAGTATTCAGATACTCGAGGATATGCTTTGTTGTTATGTATTAGAGTTTGAAGGCAATTGGGAGAAATATTTACTATTGGTTGAGTTTACGTACAACAATAGTTATCAATCGAGCATAAAACTGGCACTATACGAAGCTTTGCATGGTCGTAAATGTTGAACTCTGTTATATTGGACTGAGCTCAGTGAGAAAAAGATTCACGGGGTTGATTTGATTGAGAAGCTAAAGAAAAAGTAAAAATGATTCGAGATAGTTTGAAAGCAGATTTGGATCAACAAAAATCGTATGTGGATTTGAAACATAAAGACATTGAATTTCAAGTCGATGACAAAGTGTTCTTGAAAGTATCGCCTGGAAGAAAGTTCTTCATTTTGGTTGCAAAGGAAAACTAAGTCCGTGATTTATTGGGCCGTATAAGATTATTGAAAAAAATTAGACCACTAGCATATCATTTAGCTTTGCCGTTAGAGTTAGGAAGGATTCATAACGAATTTCACATATCTATATAACGACGGTATCGATCTAACCCTTCACATGTTATCTCACAGATAGATGTCAAGATTCAGCCTGATATGTCGTACAGCAAGGAACCGATCAGGATTTTAGCTCAAGAGGTCAAAGAATTGAGGAATAAGAGCATCGCTTTAGTAAAGGTTCTTTGGCAAAGTCACGGGATAGAGGAAGCCACCTGGGAACCTGAGGAAGCTATGAGCAAACAATACCCGAACCTTTATATTAGTAAGATTTTCGGGGACAAAAATTTCTTTAGGAGGGAGAGTTGTAACAATGAAATTGAAACAGTGTTTTGGGACCACAAATGTAACACCCCTAACCCGAATTCATTCCTAGAATAAGGTTAAAGAGCATTACCGAAGTTTACAAATTAAAATGACAAAAAATAAAAACATTTCATATCATATAGCATTCATGTCAAAAACCAATCAAATTCATACATATTGTCCCTTATAGGAACTCTCGAGGCCCAAAAATACTCTTTAGAAAAAAATCGGGACTAAATTGAAAACTTAAAAAATAATTCGGAAACATTAAAAATTTTCAAAGTTTCAAGGGTCACACGACCGAGAGACACGCCCGTGTCTTAGGCCGTGTGGGCATTCAAAATAGGGACACATAAGTCAATTCAAAATATGCATAATAAACTACCATTTAATTTTCATCCATCAAACATAAGTCAATTCACATGTTAACCATACCAAACCACACATCAAACATGATGAGGCCATTTATATATACATGGCAAAAATATACCAAAACACAAGCCAATTCATATGGCTAAAAACACAATAAAACATGTAGGCTATCATTAGCCAAAATAACTTATACATGCCATTATAACCAAAATTAGATAACTAAAAGTACCGAAAGAGCCGATGTATAGTGTAATATAGCTCCGACAAGCTTTCAACCTAAACGAGCTTCTGAATCACTATAAAACACTAAAAATAATATAGAGTAAGCTTTTAAGCATAGTAAGTTCGTATAATAGAGAATTTAACTTACCATTTTAATCACATTTAAGGTAAGTAAACCAAAGCATATCTCAATTCAATTTGGCTAAAAGCCTATCACATATTCATCGACCAAGTTAGACATGTAATTCATATAAAAATCGAGAATCATGTATGAGTTCAATAACTATTTAAATTCCATGTACATGTAACATCTATACCATGTATCCATATATCATATATAAATCATTTCCATGTAATTCATGTAAATACTTGTACTAGTTCATATTGAACTCATATGAACTTGTTGAACCATTTAGAATATCATTGGATAGCGGATAGTACACACGAGGTGTACTGAACTGTAATCCATCAATTCCTATACATGTATGCCCATAAGAGCTGTAAACGGTAAGCTCCTCCGAGCTGAATAACGATAACCTCCACCAAGCTGAATAACGGTAAGATCATACGAGCTGAGTGTCGGTAAGCTCATAAGAAATGAAATTGGTAGCCCTAATGACATGTCATTTGTATCCTACGAATTCCTAAAGTTCGAACGAGGATCAGTAATCATCGTTCATCGTCGGTTATGTGATCGGTACTCGTATATGATAGTAATACAAATAACATACATGTAATTCAATCAAAGCATATAATTACACAATTTAATTACACGAACTTACCTCGGCAAGTGTTCGTAGATAGGAGGCGACTAATTCGAGATTTTCTCTTTGCTTTGATCTAACTCCGTACGAGGTCTAACTGGATCTATACAAATTAATTTAACTCAATTCAACATAATTCACATTCAATTTAGTCCAACACATATTTTTGGGAAAATTACCATTTTGCCTCTATACTTTTAATTCTCTGCAATTAAGCCCTTAGGCTCGGAAAATGAAATTCATTCAATTTTATCCTTACCCAAGCCTAGCTGAATTATAAACATGCTTATAGCATCCCATATATTTCACAAATCCTCAAATTTACCACACAAATTATCACAATTTTCAATTTAACTCCAAATTTACAATAGTTGTTTATCTAACAAAAAAACATTCATTTTCTACCATCATGCTCATCAATGGTAAAACTCAAATACTTTAACAGTTTTACAAATTAGTCCCTAGGATAGCTAGATTAAGCTACAACAATCCCAAAAACGTACAAATCACTAAAAACGGGTTAAAATTGCATCCTAATTGAAGAAATTAAAGATGGTCGAATAACCTAGCTTCCATGGTTATCTTTTCCTTTGGTTGAAAAAGATGAGCACAAGAATATGGTTTTATTTTATTACTTTTATTTTAACTTAAATTTGTCATTTATTAATTAATTAATTAACCTTTAAAATAATTAAAATTTACACAAGTGCCAAACCATTATCATCCACTAACATACTAATGGTATAATTACAATATAAGGACCTCTACATTAATTTTCTACAGCTATTTAATACCTTTAGCTATTAGAACTCAACTTTTACACTTTATGTGATTTAGTCCTTTTTATCTAATTGAACATGTAAATGGTAAAATTTCTTAATGAAATTTTTATATGGTAATACTATCATGCTTTAGACCATAAAATAATAATAAAATAAATTTTTTGACTTCAGATTTATGGTCTCAAAACACTATTCTGATTTCACTGAAAATTGGTTGTTACAACAAATTTGAACTAAAAGTATTTATTTTATTACTGTTTCACTGTATAAAGCATGTTAGTATTACCATATAAAAATTTTGTTGAGAAATTTTACTGGTTGAATGCTTAATTTGATAAAAAGGACTAAATCGTAAAAGTACAGAACTTGAGTTCTATAAGCTAATGGTATCAAATAGCTACAGAACTTTAATGTAGGAGTCCTTATATGGTAATTAGACCATTAATGAAGTTATTGGAATTATATGCCTTGGTAATAGTGAAATATTTAATGTTTTAAAAGAATATAAAGGTAATTTGGTAAATAATGATAAAAATAATAAAACAAAGCCACAATCTTTCTTTATTCATCTTCAATCAAAATTTAAGCTTAAGATAGCCATGGGAGAAGCTTTAACATTCAGTCATATCTCCTAGCTTGCATGGTAAGATTTTTCGTCCCATTTTTATTGATTTCTATGTTTTCGAGATCATTGTAACTTAATCTAGCCAGCCCAGGGACTAATTTGTAGGAATGGATGAATTCATGTGGTTTGTATGTTTGATGGATGAAAATGTACAGTTGTTAGATAAACAACTTTTGTTAAGTGATTTTTGATGAATTTGTAAATTAGGGATTAAATTTAAAAAAATATTCATTGTGAAATTATGAAATAAATGAAATGTAGGGCTGGCTAAGGACCTTTATGAAATTTGGCTATATTGGGTTAAGGGTGAATTGCATGAAATTTCATTTTATGAGCTCGGGACAATTGAAACGAAATCAAAATTATAGGGAAAAAATGTAATTTTGTGAAAATATGAGTTTGGGTTAAATTGAATAAAATACGTATTGAATTGAACTGAATTTATTCGTTTAGATCAAGAAAAACCTCGTATGGCTTTAGATCAGGGCAAAGATAAAGTTTTGGAATAATCGCCTCCGTATCTACGTTTAATCGTCGAGGTAAGTTTGTGTAATTATATTATATTTATGTGCTTTTAATTGAACTATACATGTATTTTGGACTACCATATTTATATATATTTATATATACGATTTCATATCCAATGATTTTACGTCGACTACCAAGCCCCGCTTGAACCTTAGGAATTCGTACGATACAATTGACATGTCATTAATGTAACATCCTGAAATAGGGCCTAAACGGAATAGTGGTTGCAAAACACGAATCTGAGATAGAAAAGTTTATTGCAATTAATTTTATGATTTACCTAGTGATTAGATGCATGTGTTAGAATACCAATAAGAAATTTCAGTGATTGCATGTCCGATTTGTATATTGGGGCTTAATTGCAAAAGTTGATAAATATGAGTTCTAAATGCTAAGGGATTAAATTGAAGTTGCATAATTGAAGTAGAGGTCCTTAAATGGTAATTACACCATTACATTTTTCATGGACAAAAATGGATATACATAGGTAGGAATAACTAAAAATTTTAATGAAGGGCATTTTAGTAAAGTGTCAAATAAAAGAATTAAAAAGGGAAAAAGATGGAAAAAAAGTGCTCATCTTCTTCCTTAGTCTGAATGTCAAGGGTTCTCCATAGCTAGGGTTTTTTTCAAGCTTCCAAGCTCCATAGTAAGTGATTCTAAGCCCCGTTTTAAATGTTCTTTACGTTTTTGGAGTCCTGGTAACTTGATTAAGCTTTATTCTAGCAATAATTTAACCTAGGGTTTATATTGGAAAAATACCCATAGGTGAAATGTGTTTATTTTGATATTTTATGGTAGAATATGAAGCTTGAAACTGTGTTAAACAACTTTTGCTAAGCGATTTTACGTGAAAACGAGTAAAACGACATAATCGGTAAAAATACCTAATGTTTATAAGTACATATTAGAGTGAGAATTTGATGTTGCCATAGAAGGGAAAAATGATCAAAATGTCATAAAACATAAGAAAATAGTATGAAGTTTAATTTCCGAGCCTTAGGGAAAAAGTGGAAATATGTAAATTTTATGAGCAAAAGTGTAATTTTGCCAAAGTTTGAGTCAATGACTGTTTTATTAAATGTGAGAATTAAATAAGCTAATTTTTTTATTATAGATCAAGAAGAACGAAATCTGGAGTTAGACTGGGGAAATAAAAAGATAGTGGACTAAATCGATATAGTTGATCGTATTTTGTTTCAAGGTAAGTTTGCAGTAAATAAATGCAATATTCTATTATTTTATGTGAATGTTGTTAATTTCCAACATGTGTATATTTATTTTTGAAATTCTTCAAAGAAGACTCAAGCATGAATTGATGGAGAAGTAATTTCAGAAAGTCCCGGTTGAACCTTAGGAATGTGTAGGATACAAATGTCATGGCGTTAGGGTTTAAGTATACCATGTAAGTCCATACCAAGGCATGGCAATTGGTAAGGTTTCTAAAGCAAGGATACCATGTAAGACCATGTCAAGACATGCATTGATAAGTTACTATAAGGCAAAGATCCCATGTAAGACCATGCTAAGGCATGGCATTGGTGAGTTCATAAGGCAAGGATACCATGTAAGACCATGTCGAGACATGGCAATGGTAAGTTTCAAAGTGATACCACGTAAGACCATGACAAGTCATGGAAATTGTAAGGTACCCGTGTATCCTTAGTATTCCAAGTGATTCAACGGGAAAATTTAAAGAGAATATCAAGGTAAGGTAAGGTAAGACGAGTTATACTAAAAAGGTAAGACAAGTTAATGCTAGAAGAGCAAAGGTAAGTATATAATGTTCATGTATGCTTGATAAGGGAAAAGGTAAGTAAAATGTATTAATAAATTTGATTAAGTAAATATTTAAGTAAGTGAGTAAGTGAAGAAGTTTAAAATATGTCTATGACAATTAATGAAGTTGCATTAAGTAGTATCATGCTAAGTAGTAAGATAATTCTTATGAATGTTGTTATTTATTTGCATGCAAACTTACTAAACTTAATGCTTACCCCCTTGATTTTTCTTCTTTTTATAGTTTTGTCAAGCTAACTCGGGGATCGTAAAGTACGTCGGAGGTCCAGGCACACTATCACAAGGATTATTTTGGTATAGCTAGACATTTCATTTTGGGTAGGGCATGTATAGGATCGTAGCCACTTTGTGTGTATGATCTTATGATATTGCTAATGAATGGTATGCAAATGCTTGATAATAATTAGCTATTGGAATAGCTAATCAAGGACATGTTTGGTGCTATGTATGCCTAAATGCTAGTTCTTCCATGGAAATCATGAAAAATGTGAAATTAGCTTTAAAATAGTATCAGACAGCAATAATGATGTGAATTTGAAAAATCACTAAAAATAGTAGAAATGTTTAGATAGCAAATGAGATATATAATTAAATCTTATTGAGTCTATTTTCAATGACAGAAACAGAGTAAATAAAAGAGTTGTATTTTATGAGATATTTAAATTTTGGTGAGACAAGGTCAGAGTGATTTCTGAATCCCCTGTTATGACTTTATAAATTCATTAAAAATTTTAAAAGAGTAATTAGGACTTATACTTTATATGTACAGATTTATTTATGTACAGATTTATTATTGACTTTAGTTTTAAGAGAAATAAACGGCATGGTTATTTGAATTCTGTACAGGGAGGAAATTAATTCGTAGTGAACAGAGGTTAGAGCAGCTGAACATTGAAACATGGGAGATATTAACTAATAAACTGTACTAATTGGCTAGACAAAAAATTATGAAACAAATTTAGTAAGAAGATATATGAGTCTAGTTTCAGAGAAAATTTACGGATTTGAATTTCGAGTTTCATAACTTGAGTTATGATTTATTTAGTGACTATGACGCAGATAGACAGTTTATTTATGAAAGATGAAATAAATTGTTTTGATTTGTTTAAGTGATCCAAAAATTTTTATTGATTCACGTTTGTTACCAAACCATTTCAATTTCATGTTTTAGGGTCTCTAGGACCCTTTTTAGTGACATATTGAATGAATGAAACTAAATTAATTTTAAAAGCAAATTTTTATGCCCTGAATTAGTAAGCTAAGTTCGATAACGCCTCGTGCTTGACTCCGGTGACGGTCTCGGGTAAGGGGTGTTACAATTAAGGCTTGATGATTCAAGTGTTGGTCCTAAATGTCCTACGATGGCTGAGGTCCTGCATGTGTTACGAAAACTGTACAGTCGTGTGAGCAGAATTGTCTAGCTACGTTCCAACCCACAGCTCGTGTGAGCATTCTGATTCACATCTAATGTGAGCATACATGTACAGCAATTGACAAATTACAGTTATATGAGTTAGCACACTATCTGTGAGCTATCGGGTATCCAATGATATTCTAAATGGTTCAACGAGTATTATTCACGAAGGAAGTGTAAAAGAATGATATGAGTTAAGACATGCTCATATGTGAGTATCCTTGATATGGTGATACATGGAAATTATATAGGTTGAGATGAGTATTAAACTCAAGTGTTACATATTGAGAATAAATGGTTATACATGTTATGTATTTATGATTTGTATCATGTTGCTAACATGTTTGGTGTGGATGCTTAGGCTTTGGCCAAGCTTTCTTGGATTATGCCATGATAAGCTTAATTTATATGTGATGAAATGGTAAGTTGTGTTTTATATTATATGAACTTACTAAGCATTTATGCTTACTCTGTGTTATTTTTCGTGTTTTATAGTGAATTAGAAACTTGCTCGGGTTGGAAACTTGTCAGATTTATATCACACTATCCGTCGGCTAACTCGGTAGATTTTGGTGTATCTAATTTTTGGTTATAATGGCATGTATAGGTGTTTTTGTTTGATGAATTAGCCATTTGCTTTTGGCTTGTGTTTCTGGCATTTTGAATGATGATATGGTGTGGCATGTATATATTTGGCCTTGTATTAGTTATTATTTTGTTTTGTGGTAATTAAATGATGGAGGTTAAAATGGTTGTTAAAAGTGTATGTTATAAGTTGTCCTTTGACAAGTTTGAATGTGGTAATTTGGTATGCTTTTTATAGATGACATTTTTGGCTAATTGTGCTAATGACTTAGGAGGTGGATAATAAATGGTCATTTTGATATGAAAAATGTAGTTGGCATAGATGACTTATGATGCTAAATGTATGATAGTAAATTTGGTACTTGTGAATGTGAATTTGATATGTGAACAAAGTGGTAAGTTTTGGTTAAATTATGCATATGGTTATAAATGTTTTAATGTTGTGATTGAGGTGCCTTTGGGCATATTGGCTGAATGTTTATGTACCTTATTGGGATAGCTTGATTATGCATGTTTTTAGTGTAATTTGAAGGCTTGTTTATATGTGCAAAACTGGTTGTAGGTGGATGCATGTTTGGGTTAGAAAATACCTTGGAAATGGCCTATTTTTCATCCACACGGCCATAGACATGTGCGTGTGCCTTAGCTGTGTGTCCCCTATAGCTTACAAAAGGCTGTAAGTCTGGCTGTTACATAGCTTGGCACACGAGCATGTGAGGCCATTTCGAAGGTTACACGGCCTAGCACACGGGTGTGTGGCTTGGCCTTGTGACCCAAGTCAGAGAATTACATGGGTAGGATACAAGCTGGGACACGGTTGTGTGTCCCTACTTCAAATGTCCACATGGCCTAAGACATGGGTGTGTCTCACTCACACGGCTTGGCCACCCTGTAGTTTGAAAATTTTCATCTTTTTATTAAAAATTTTATGTCTCTAATTGAGTCTTGATTTGTTTGTAATGTGTTTTTAGGGCCTCAAGGGCTCGAATAAGGGACAATATGTATGTCTCTGATTGGTTTTGCTATGATTGATGATATGAATTAAGTGTTTAAAATTTGTAATAGTTTTGAAACATAAACTCTAGCAACGCTCCGTAACCCTATTTCGATGATGGATACGGGTTAGGGGTGTTACAGTATATGAGCTTACTAAGCACTCATTTCTTACGTAATTACTTTCCTTTACTTTACAGATTATCAGAAGCTAGATCGGTTTGGAAGCTCGTTGCAGATTTATCACGCTATCTAGGAAACATATCGATAGTTTCTAATGTTTTGGCCAAGGTTATAATGGTATGTATAGGTAGACTTATGTTTAAAGTTTGAGTTGAATGCTAATGGTTGATTTTGGTACGTATATATATGTTGGTTGTTTGGTACCATTTGGAAATGGTTAGTTTGGGTCATTTATGTTATTTTGATGAATGTGATTAATGGTCCAAATGGTAAGTGTGACAGCCCTAAAGTGACCCTAGTCGGAAAGCAGTTTCGGGACCGCTAAACCGAGTCACCAAATTATTTGAATGTGATAATTATTGTCTAAAATATGTGAATATGAATGTGTGAAAGTTTTAAGCTTCGATTTAATTAATTGCATGTGAATTTAGTTAATAGGACTTATGTGAGAAAATTTAGAAATGTGCTAGGCAAATGTAAGTGGCCTATTAGTGCATGTAATCAAAGGGGTGGACTTGCATGTCAATTTCCCCCATTTAATTAGTAGTGGCCGGCCATGACAATAAGGGTGGACAAAGTGTGATGGGTAAAACATGTCATAAACATGTTGTGTTAATGGTTTATGTTAGAAATGATAAAATAAGGAGCATGGTAATAAAATAATGAAAAGGAAAATGATGAAGAAAAAAAAAGAAAAGAAAAAAAGGTTCTCATGTTGTGAACTTGGCCGAATAGAGGAAAGAAAGAGAGGGAAAAGAGCTTGGAGAAAATCGGCTATGGTGGTTCACTAGGCTAAGGTATGTTTGATGATGTTCCATGAGATGCATGCATGTTTTAGTTGTTAGCTTGAGTTCTACCTAGCCCATGGTTTGAATCTTTGCTATGTGATGGAGATGATATTCGGCCATGGGTGTTGTCTTCTTGGTTGGTGTTGATGTTGTGGTGATGATGCCTGAAGATGAGTTAAGTTTTGGCTAAGGTGGATTTGTGTTGATTTCATTTGCATGCTAAATGTGAAGCTTTGTAATGATACATGTGATGGTGGATTGATGCCTCTTGGATTTTCTTTTTTAGCATTTTTTTTGAGTTAGACATTAGGTTCTTTGTTTAACCCATGACCAAAATTGAAAGTGTGACAGCCCAAAGTTGACCCTAGTCGGGAAGTGGTTTCGGGACTGCTAAACCGAGTCACCGAAATGTTTGAATGTGATACTTATTGTGTAGAATATGTAATTATGAATGTGTGAAAATTTCAAGCTTCAATTTGGTTGATTTCATGTGAATTTAGTCAATAGGACTTATGTGAGAAAATTCTAAAATGTGATAGGTCAATCTGTGAGGACCTACTAGTGCATGTGGACAAAGGGGGGACTTGCATGTCAAATTCCCCCCCCTAATGAGTAGTGGCCGGCCATGACAAGGAAGGATGGGCAAAACATGTCATGAAACATGTTTTGTTAGTGGAAGAATAAAATAAGGAGTATGGGTAATAAAGAAATGGAAAACAAAAGAAAAAAAATGTGTGTGTGGTGTTTGTCCCCCCATTGCCGTGAGCTAAACAAGAGAAAGGGGGAATTTTGTTCATCCTTTTCTCATCTTCATGCTTGCCAAAAACTAGAAAGAAAAACAAAGAAAAATTTTCTCATCCTTTGGTTCATCCTTGGCCAAAAATTTTAAGGAGGAAAGAAGAAGAAAGGTGAAGAGATTCGGCCATGCATGTAGCTAGGCTAAGGTATGTTTGATGATGTTCCATGAGAGGCATGCATGTTTTAGTTGTTAGCTTGAGTTCTACCTAACCCATGGTCTAAATCTTGCTATGTGATGGAAATGGCACTTGACCATGGATGAATCATTCTTGGTTGATGTTTGATGTTGTGGTGATGAGGCATGAGGATGAGTTAAGATTCGGCCTAGGTGGAGGTTGTGTTAATGCCATTGCATGCAAAATATGAAGCTTGTTAATGATGCATGTGATGATGGCTTGATGATTCTTGAACCTCCTTTTTAGCATTTTTTGTTGTGTGAGCACATATGTGCATTGGTTGCTAAATGGAGAAGAATCGGCTAGCAAGATGTGTGCTAAGGCCGAATGTAACTTTGCATGTTAATGAGCAATGCATGTGTTAAATTGATGAAAAGGGGGAGGATGCTTTACTAGTGTGTACATGTGTGTATTAAGTGTTGAAATCGACCCCAAAAATGGACATGCATATTCGGTCAAGGGCAAGAAATTAGCTAATATGTGGTGTTGATGCATGATTTTTGCATGTATGAGACTTTAATGTCTAATGTATAAATATGGGCTAAGTGCCTTGTGTTCATCTTTTGATGCCTAAAATGATGAAATCAATTTATTTGTTTGATTAAGCTCAAGAGCAAAGGGGAAATAAAACCGATAAAGGGAAGGAAAAAGTGGTTGAATAGTTAGCGGAATCGTTCGACAACACCCGAGGTAAGTTCTTGAGTAAGAGAGCTTAAATTTCGATGTGATTAAATCATGCTCTATGTGTGGCTATTGAGCCGAATGTGCAAGGACAATATGTGCCTTTGTTTGAGTTTCGTAAACGAAAATGAAATATGAATGTGCTATGAATTATTGTTAGATGTGCATGATTAATTGAATGCTGTCCGGGCTAAGTCCCGAAGGCTTTGTGCTAAGTGAATATATCCAGATTAAGATCCGAAGGCCTTTGTGCGAGATACTAAATCCGGGTTAAGTCCCGAAGGCATTCGTGCGAGTTATTAAATCCGGGTTAAGTCCCGAAGGCATTCGTGCGAGTTGTTAAATCCGGGTTATGTCCCGAAGGCATTGTGTGAGTTACTAAAACCGGGCTATGTCCCGAAGGCATTTGAACGAGGAGCTATATCCGGTTAAATCCCGAAGGTACGTGATTTGGTAATGAATGAGCTTGCTGTAAAATTCCAGCGAATACTCGAAAAACATCCCAATATGGGGATATGTTACGTATGTGTTGAATTTAATCGAGCCCTTACAAATAAATGTTCGCTCAGTTGATAAACGAGCTACCGGCCTTCGGCCAAGTTAGTTTATTGTGTATGTACATAAGGGTTGTTAATGTTGTGAAGCAAGTTTGATATCGGTAAATTGCGTATTATGAAATATTCCGTTTAGCTAAATGTGTGTTATTCTTTGTGCATGCTGGAATTCCTTGCTCAAACTTACTAAGCATAAATTGCTTACTCGTTACATTGCTCCTCTGTTTTATAGATTTTTGGTTCTCCAGCTATCGGACTCGGGATCTTGAAGTCGAAGTCGCCCACACTATCAAAGGCTCTTTTGGGTACTATTTTGGTTGAATTTTGTTATGGCATGTATAGGACTACCCATTGTTGTCTTTCGAGTACTTTATGAAATGTATAAGTGTACAGCCATGCGAAGATGGCTTGTAGAAGTGGAGTATGGCATTAGACCATTCGTATTTATGAATGTATAGATGGTTTCATGATGTAACTATGTTGGAATGGAAGTGTTGAGCAAATGATCAGCCACTAGAATGGCTAAGTATGATCATATGTGGCTTATGTATGACAAGGCCCTAGTTGGTCCATGAAACCCCAAATTAGGTAAGGTTCACTTTGAAAACAGAAGCTGATAGCAGCAGTGGTGTGGATTGGAAAAATCACAAGAATTCGTAGGAGTGGAATTAAATAGTGAATAAATTATGTAATCGAACCTTGATGAATCTACTTTCATATGGAAGTAACGAAACAATTATAGGAACAGTATAGAAAGAGATATTCGGGTTCTTGTGGAACAGGGCCAGAACAGTTTCTGGATTCACTGTTCCGCCTTTGGAAATTCACTATAAATTTACCAGAGAAAATTAGGGGTCATACCATATATGTATGGATTCCTCTCTGAGTCTAGTTTCCATAGAAACAAACGGCATCAGTATTGAAGCTCTGTGCAGAGAGATATCCCTGTCGTAATGGGAAAAGGTCAGTGTAGTCGACCCCTGTAACATGGGAGACTTTGACTAATAAACTGTACTAGTTGGCCCGACCAAAAATTCTAGAAAAAAATCCATAGGTGGGGACATGAGTCTAGTTTCAGGGAAAAATCACAAAACTGATTTTTGAGTTGTGAAACTCAAGATATGATTTTTGAAGCGACTAGTACTCAGACTGGGCAGTGTCTGGAAAAATTTTTCAAAGTTTGTTAACATCTCGTGTCCGACTCCGGTGTCGGTCTCGGGTTCGGGGTGTTACATTTTATTGGTATCAGAGCCAGGTTTAGTCGATTCTAGGACTACCGTAATGTTTTGGGTCTAGCTATACATGCCATTTTATGTGATTACTTGATAGTGTGGTGATTTCCGACAATTGTAAATGTGTTTATTTATAGTAATGGATCCCGATCGTGACCGAGAGGTAGCTGATGATCTTGAGAGTGTAGCGCCTGCTCCCGCACAAGGGACAGTGCCGGCAAACTCTCAACCTAATGCTAGTAATCAGAATGATGAAGCTAGACAAGCATTCTATAGCGTGATGAATGATTGGTTTAACCAATACATTCGAACTAATATGGCTGTTCCACAACCTCCATTCCCGAACAAATACTACCCCGCACCACAATACCCCGTAACGACCAAATAAGGTCACATAAGCCCAGTGACAGAATCCGAAAACTATG
>NW_024403358.1:0-2500 GCF_007990345.1 Gossypium hirsutum | reverse complement strand
CCGAGGCTCCCGCACGACAAACGTCCTAGGTTGCCGATGGCGTCCAAGGCTCCAGGACGTCCAAGCAGCAATGTGCTGATGCTCTCGCACCATCGACGTCCTAGGTTACCAAGGGTGCCTGATGCTCCGGCACGACCAAGGGCCCAAGGTGCCGGAGGATCTTGTTCCAAAAGGGGAGGGACCGGGATGATTCAAAACGGGAGGGACCTAGGGGAGGGACCAGGATGACCTGTAGCTTCGTTTTCGATATTTCGGGATGGCTCGCCGGAGCACTGCCGGGATGGCTCGCCGGAGCACCGTCGGGAACCTAACCGGTGATAGGGGGCACCGACGTCTGGGCATGAAATGGGCGTGGGCAGTGCCCTGGACAACCCCTGTTCGCCTCAATATCACCTCCCTCCTAAAGAGCTAAAAAAACTTGGTCAATGTGCTACCAGGCGACATTCATGTGTCTGAAACAGGGACACTTTATGGTGCCGACGCTTCTGCACCAACGGGGGCCCAAAATTAGCTTTAGTGCTCGACCCTCCCGTACATCCGATGCACCAAGGTGCCGATGCTTCCCGATGCTCCGACACATCAAAGGGGCCGCTGGTGCCCGATGGCCCCGCACCACGGGATGGCACACGCTGCCGATAGTGTACGAGGCTACTGCGAGGCCAAAGGTGCCGGGGGCTCTTGTTGCAAAAGGGGAGGGACAGGGACGATTCATTCATTGTTGGGTATCGGACATGCAACGGTATCCGAATCCTACCTTTGGGACGATTCATTCATTATTAGGTACCGAACATGTAACGGTATCCGAATTGTACCTTTTGGGATTGGGGAGGGACTCGTTGCGCCGTTTGTGTATCCCGGGATGGCTCGCCAGATCATCGTCGGGATGGATCGTCGGAGCACCGCTGGGAACCTAACCGGTGGTGGGGGCACCGACGTCCAGGCATGCGATGGGCATGGGCGTGCCCTGGATAACCCCTGGCTGCTCAATATCACTTCCCCCTAAAGAGCTAAAGAAACTTGGTCAATGTGCTACCAGTCGACATTCATGTGTCTGAAACAGGGACATGTTTCAGATGTCTAAAACAGGGACACTTTTTTAGCCCAACACTCCCGCAGATTCGAGGCACCAAGGTGCCGATGTTGCCCGATGACCCTCACCACGGGATGGCCTACGTTGCGGATGTTGCTCGAGGCTCCCGTACATGCCTAAAATGGGGGCAAGTTTTTTTTATGCCACTTACACTTAGTATTTTTAATTGAAAATTTTTTCTGTTGGCCCAAAAGAAATACAAGAAGCCGAATGAAATATGGCATGATGGCACGGTAGATAATTGAACAAGTGCCCGGGCTGCCAACAGTTGGGAGCTCGCACTCGCACCACCACGGCCCCCGTTGTGCGATGTTTCCCGAGGGGGCGGCACGGCCAAGTGTTTAACTTAGAAATTTTTTCTGTTGGCCCAAAACAAATACAAGAAGTATGGTATGGCATGGCATGGCACGGCACGGCACGACACGGTAGAAAATTGAACAAGTGCCCGGGCCGCCAACACTTGGGAGCTCACACCCGCACCACCACGGCCCCCGTTGTGCCATGTTTCCCGGGGGGCGGCACGGCCAAGTGTTTAACTAACTCCTTACACTAAGTTGAATTAATATCCCAAAGGAAAATATTTTGAGCAAATGTATGTGACGAGATGATTTGCTAACCCTGTAAAAAAGGTTTTACTTTTAGAAATAAACTTTTACCGACGACTCGATCTTTGAACGACGCTTTGGTGCAACACACCAGATTTGGCCGTAACGTCTAAGCTAGGTTTGGGGTGTTACATTTAGTATCAAAGCCATTTTACAAAACTCGACTATGGAATGGGTTTTTGTGGATTTGAATGTTAAATGTTGTGGTTGGAAATGTGGCACACTGAGTCTTCGGCACCAAATTAGTAAGTTTTTTGACACTGATTATTGTTATGAACTGAAATGTATTACTGAAGACTACCATAGGTAGTAGAATTATACTAAAACTCTGTAGTTACAGTAGACTAAGATTATAGAAGACTGACAACTGTATAAGATTCTGTTTTGCAAAAACAAACTCTAATTGCTAATGTTCATAACACATTATTAATAATTATTAAAATTATAAACTGATTCATAAGACTTTAAAATAAAAAATTCACTATCGATATGAGCAAAAGAGGTACTCGTGGAAGGGGTACATGAGGCCGCGGCAGAGGTCAAGGAAGTGCTAGAGCAGGGTCTTCATATATCGGGCCACATACCGGCTAGGGAGGCACTAACCTCGCTAGTAACTAAGTCAGGGTCTCATGACCGAGCAGCTGGGGTCAATTTCGGAGCTACTCCGATCTAATGGAGTGGAAGTCTTTAGGGGTGTTTTGGGTGTAGCCCCGAATGTGATAGAATATTGGTTAGAGGCTATCGAGTGAGTAATGGATGACCTTGACTTTACTTCAGAGCAAAAATTAAAAGGGGCAGTGTCTTT
>NW_024403357.1:0-15286 GCF_007990345.1 Gossypium hirsutum | reverse complement strand
GCCCAACTTGGTGTAACATGAGTATATGTGATAAACACATGTATGACAACATGCAAATGCTTTAATTGAATTTTATTAAAAGATGATTAATCATTAAATTGATGTTATAACTTGTGCCTATGATGTTGTGACACCCCTAATTTGACCCTAGTCGAAAAGTGGTTTCGGGACCACAAAATCAAGTCATAAAAATAATTAGCCGTCATATTTTATGACTATTATATGTGAATATGAATGTGTGAAAGTTTTAAGCTTTGATTTAGTAAATTGCATGTGAATTTAGTCGATGGGACTTATGTGTGACACTTTTAAAATGTGATAGTTAATCTATAAGGCTCAATTAGTGCATGTCATATGAATAAAGGGTTTGCATGTCAAATATCCCTTATGAATGAGTAGTGGCCGGCCATGGATGGGTCATTGAGGATAATATGAATTCTTTTATTAGCACTATGAGTTTAGAAAATAAAAGAATGAATTAAGAATGATAAAACATGAGGTGAGTGGGAGGAGAAACCAAAGTTGTCTCCCCCTTACTCCCCATTGCCGTGACTTGTGAAAGGGGAGGAAAAACAAAATCCTTTCTTTGTTGTTCAACATGGCCGAATAGAAGAAACAAAGGAGGGGAAGAATTTTTGGTCACTTGAGTCATTAAAAAGGTTAGTATATTATGTCAAATTGTGAAATTTTAACTTGTTTTAGGTAAATAATCATGGCTCTTACTTAGCCCATGCTAAAATTTGTAATTTTGATGGATGATTGGAGCATTCGGCTAGGGTATAAAGGAAGGGATTTTGATTGTTTCATCTAAGTATTGATGATGAATGTGTTATGGAAAGAAATCGGTCTTCCTAAGAATATGATTTGTGAATGTTTATATTAGTAATAGCCGAAATTAAAGAGGTTTGATGTCTTGAACAAATGTTGATTATATGATTCGAAAATGAGATATGTTAATGATGAAGTATAATCGGCCATGGTCTTTGCTTGAATTTGAGATTTGTAATGTGATTTTCTTAAATTGTCTATGAATTTTTGGTTGTTGATTTCATGGTAATGGTATATTGAATCCATGACTTGAATCCATGAAAATTTAGTAAGGTTGCATTCGGCAACTTGCTTGGAATTAAGAAATGATGTCTAAGCTTAGGTGATTTCGATGATGATATATATATATTCATAAGTATATTTAGTTGATTCGGCTTTGGTATTTGCATAGATAAAATATGTGTGAAGTTAGTTGTTGTGTTTGGTTAAGGTGCTATAAATAGCTTATGATTAATTCATCTTTGGTAAGTTTCATGTATGATATGCTATGGCTTTGAGAATGCATTTTATAAATTAGTTCGAAAAGGAGTGAAATAACAATTATATGTTTGACTATGTATTGGATATTTTGGTTTGGTTTGTCAATGTAATGTATGCGCTTAGGTTATGCTTAAATGGTTAGTGGAAGTAAATGATGTAATGTCAACCATAATTTTATATGTTAACAAATATTATGCTATTTGTTATGATTGGTATGAGTTAAAATGCGGATGTGTATAGATAAGCAAAAGGATATGTTTAGTATTTAGTTAAAGTAACGAAATTGTACTAAAGAGAGTATTAATGCATGTTTGGTACTTGAGATGATTGAGGTGGTGATCTCGAAGCTAAATGTTATAAGGAATAAGTGTATTTCTTGCTAACCGAATTATAATATAATCGAATGTGGTTTTACACAATAGTGATGTGATAAGTTTAAATTTGGTTCATTAGCTCAAGAACTCAAGGAAACAAAGTCGGATCGTGGAAAAAGGGAAATTGGTCGAATAGTCGGAATTGACGTACATTAGCAATCGAGGTAAGTTTTAAGTATTAATGCCTATAATGTGATTGAGTATGATATGTTAAGCACATATTAAAAGAATCATAACTCTATTGTAAATCTTTATGCATATAGCCTAATGGTTATTATGAAGTATAGGTAAGTTATTGATATGATATGTTGCCAAATGGATATGATATTATGAAGTGCTGAAAGGATATGTCAGAAGAGTAAAATTGTGATAAACCTGCTCAGGACAGCAGCAGTAACATGAATTCAGAAAATCACCATAAATTCATGGATTTGAATTAGAGGCTGAATGAGACATGAAATTAAAGCTTAATGAGTCTAGTTTCTTATAAAAGAAACTGTGTAAACAAAGGAATTTCTGATAATGAGAAATTTGATTCGTAGTGAAGAGTGGTCAGATTAGTCAAACAGTGAAACAGGGGAAAACTTAAGAAAAATCTGGTGTTGATTGGCCCAACCTAAAATTCTGGAAATTTCATGGATGGAAGATATACGAGTCTATATTTAGGAAAAATTAACGGCAAGTGATTTGGAGTTTTGTAGCTCCATTTATAAACAATTTAGTGACCATTGCTCAG
Source organism: Gossypium hirsutum (assembly GCF_007990345.1). NCBI lineage: Eukaryota > Viridiplantae > Streptophyta > Magnoliopsida > Malvales > Malvaceae > Gossypium > Gossypium hirsutum. The sequence continues at coordinate 12,868 of NW_024403357.1, read as the reverse complement.
GAAAACAGCTCGTAGTGAATATGTGATGTTGTTGTAAACATGGATAAAACTTGTTTTAGTTACTCATAAGCTATTGATTAAACCCATACTTGAATTCTAAATCGTGATATTGTAAGCTTATGATAATTCGAATATGAAATGATAGTATGGCGTAAAATTGAATTATTCATTGGAAAGTGATGGATGTAGATTCGGTCAAGCCCAAGTCTGTACATGATAGTATATGTGGTATGTGAAGTCTAATTGAATAAATGTGAAAGTGTATATGTGTGAATAGGGCCGAATGGCCAATGTGATGAAAGTGAACATGTATATGTGTGATAAGGCCGAATGGCCAATGTGATGAATGTAAACATGTGTATGTGTGATAAGGCCGAATGGCCAATGTGATGAAAGTGAACATGTATATGTGTGATAAGGCCGAATGGCCAATGTGATGAAAGTGAACATGTGTATGTGTGATAAGACCGAATGGCCAATGTGATGAAAGTGAACATGTATATGTGTGATAAGGCCGAATGGCCAATGTGATGAAAGTGAACATGTGTATGTGTGATAAGACCGAATGGCCAATGTGATGAAAGTGAACATGTATATGTGTGATAAAGCCGAATGGCCAATGTGATGAAAGTGAACATGTATATGTGTGATAAGGCCGAATGGCCAATGTGATGAAAGTGAACATGTATATGTGTGATAAGGCCGAATGGCCAATGTGATGAATGTGAACATGCATATATGAGATAAGGCCGAATGGCCAATGTGATGAATGTAAACATGTGTATGTGTGATAAGGCCGAATGGCCAATGTGATGAAAGTGAACATGTATATGTGTGATAAGGCCGAATGGCCAATGTGATGAAAGTGAACATGTGTATGTGTGATAAGACCGAATGGCCAATGTGATGAAAGTGAACATGTATATGTGTGATAAAGCCGAATGGCCAATGTGATGAAAGTGAACAGGTGTATGTGTGATAAGGCCGAGTGGCCAATGTGATGAATGTGAGCATGTGTATGTGAGATAAGGCCTAATGGCCGATGTGATGAATGTGAAAGTGTATAAATGTGATAAGTCCCGAAGGGCATTTGTGTCAGTACTATATCCGGGTTAAAACCCCGCAGGCTTTATGCGAGAATATTATCACTGATTAATGTCCGTAAGCTTCGTGCTCGTACTATATCCGGGCTCTAAAGACCCGATGACTGCGTGTGGGAATTTTGTCCGGGTAAGACTCGATAACTTCGTGTGGAGATTATGTCCTGGTAAGACTTCGTAATAAGAGTTGCTTATAAATATATTCAGTGCGAAAGGTTAAACAGGTATGTACTCCAAGTCTATATGTGAGCTTGATTGCACTAAATCATAAGGTAGTTATGTGATGCATGTGAGAGCAATCTATGAGACTACTCCTATGATTATGTGATATCGGATCAGTGTGAGAGGTGATGGGAAATCATACGATATATCTATGTCACATGAGCTCACTTTTACGTGAAAGTTTATCTGCCTATTGTATATGATGAGACGTGCGTATTCGGAAAAGGGATGGTATGCCCGAAGGAAGAGTGAAATAAAAATACGAACAACTATGTTATAATTTGATTGTTATCTATTGCCACTGCTTAAAACTTACTAAGCATTGTAATGCTTACTCCGTTTACTCTGTTTCCTCTGTTTTATAGATCTCATTGCGAAGCTACAGGCTCGGGGATCGTCAGCAACTAGTCACACTATCACTATCCACGGTTTGGTACTGCTATGTTTTGGATTGTCTTATGGCATGTATAAAATAGACTAGTGGCGGAAGAATATTTTGGTTAATGTATATAGCCATGCGAAAATGGCTTACATATGTTTGAGCATAATGTTATAATCATTTGGTATGGAATGGTTAATCACTATCATAATTTGTGCTATTCATGCTAAAGGGGCTAGTTGAATCATGGAAACTATTAAATAGGTAAAGTCTACCTTAAAGGCAGATGTTGGCAGCAGCAGTGATGTAGATTTGGAAAATCACTAAAAATAGTATGATTGGAATTAAATAATGAATAAATTATGTAAACGAACCTTGATGAATCTATTTTCATAGGGAAGTAACGAAACGATCATATGGACAGTATGTTAAGAGTTATTGAGGTTCTCGTGAGACAGGGCCAGAACGGTTTCTGGATTCCCTGTTCCGACTTTGGAGATTTATTATAAATTAACCAGAGATAATTAGGAGTCATGCCATATATGTACAGATTCCTCTCTGAGTCTAGTTTCTATAGAAACAAACGACATCAGTATTGAAGCTCTGTGCAGGGAGATATCCAATTCGTAATGCGCAAGGGTCAGTGTAGTCGATCCCTGTAACATGGGAGACTTTGACTAATAAACTGTACTAATTGGCCCGACCAAAAATTCTAGAAAAAAATATGTAGATGGGCATATGAGTCTAGTTTCAGGGAAAAATCACGAAACTGATTTTCGAGTTGTGAAACTCAAGATATGATTTTTAAAGCAACTATTACGCAGATTGGCAGTGTCTGGAAAATTTTTAAAAAGTCTGTTAACACCTCGTGTTCGACTCCGGTGACGGTCTCGGGTTCGGGGTGTTACAATTTTATTGGTATCAGAGCTACGGTTTAGTCGATTCTAGGACTAACGTAGCACACGTGATTCTATTTATACATGCCATAAAGTGATAAAATGATAGTGTGATGATTTTTGGCTATTAAAATGTGTTTGCTGTATTGTAATGAATCTTGATCCCGATCGAGCTGTAGCAAGCTTCTGACTATGAGAATTTGCGATATAACTTCATTTAGATATGCCTAAATTATTAAGTTGATCAGGTACGTATCATGTACTCGTATTTGAATTTCGATTTGGATTGGATTATAAGGTTATAAGTGATGCAATTTTGAAGGAGTGTTATGACTATAAATGTGATTTTTGTATGTGGCTATAGAACTGGAAGTTAAATGGTCGATAAGCATGTTGTGTTTGTATTCAAGTAATGTAAATGAAATACTAATGTGTCATGATTTATTGTTAAATGTGCATGGTTATTCGAATGATGTCCGGGCTAAGTCCCGAAGGCTTTGTGCTAAGTGACCATATCCGGACTAAGATCCGAAGGCATTGGTGCGAGTTACTAAATCCGGGCTAAGTCCCGAAGAGCATTCGTGCTAGTGATATATCCGGGCTAAGTCCCGAAGAGCATTCGTGCTAGTGATGTATCCGGGCTAAGTCCCGAAGAGCATTCGTGCTAGTGATAAATCCGGGCTAAGTCCCGAAGAGCATTCGTGCTAGTGATATATCCGGGCTAAGTCCCGAAGAGCATTCGTGCTAGTGATGTATCCGGGCTAAGTCCCGAAGAGCATTCGTGCTAGTGATATATCCGGGCTAAGTCCCAAAGAGCATTCGTGCTAGTGATGTATCCGGGCTAAGTCCCGAAGAGCATTCGTGCTAGTGATGTATCCGGGCTAAGTTCCGAAGAGCATTCGTGCTAGTGATATATCCGGGCTAAGTCCCGGAGAGCATTCGTGCTAGTGATATATCCGGGCTAAGTCCCGAAGAGCATTCGTGCTAGTGATATATCCGGGCTAAGTCCCGAAGAGCATTCGTGCTAGTGATAAATCCGGGCTAAGTCCCGAAGAGCATTCGTGCTAGTGATATATCCGGGCTAAGTTCCGAAGAGCATTCGTGCTAGTGATATATCCGTGCTAAATCCGAAGAGCAATCATGCTGGTGACGTGTATTCGGCCTTCGTGCCTAGTAGGCTTCGTGCCGGTAATTTGAGCAAAGTTTAAGTGCTCACTACTATACAAATTCAAATTTAAACGAGACGATATGTTTAAAAGTGTACATACATGATGTTTATAGACTTGGTTAAGTCATATCAATGTGTATTAACGAATGAATAAGAGCGCTATGTATGTGAATAATTAGAGGCACTGTGTGTGTGCGAATTTCTTTAACCGAGCACTATGAGTGCGAGATCGGTCAGTGGGCACTAAGTGTGTGAAGTGGAATTCATGTAAGACCTCGTTTGGGACGAAGGCATTGATTTAGATAGTGTGTGAGACCATGTCTGGGACATGGCATCGGCTCGATATGTGAGAATATGTAAGACCATATCTAGGATATGGCATTGTAAGAGCTATATGTGCTACTGCTGAATGGACACTATTTTGTTAATCTTGTTCAAGAAATTATTTTGGTTAAGTTTCGACATTCGAAAGTTTGAAAGAATTTTTGATGAATGTTGATAATTTTGGATATACGAGTTATGCGCTAGAATAAATCACATGCCAGTGTATTTTATTAGGCTTTATGCCTATTTGACTGTATACGGGTAACGTTAACTATGATTGAATGTGCTAAATGAACTAAATGTTCAGGTACGTGGAAGTTGACTTTTCTTTTGGAAATGAGTTAAGTCGAATATTGAGTATATGTGTACTTTCGATTGGGTTACAGCTTATACATGGATGAAATTGTGGGTTACAAATATGTGGGTTGATGATGTGAATTATACATGTTAATATGTGCTTAATGTGTGTTTGAAATGCATATATGAATTAAATTAAGTGATTATTGCTTATGAAATCAAGAAAATGAGATATTTGTGCATACTTGTAGAAATGTTTATGTATTTGTTTTAAGATAAGAAATGACTTTATAGACCAATGTGAAATCAATAATGAATTACAATTGCTATCAATGAGCTAATGTCTTTGTGGATATAATTCAAGAAGAAGACGTTATCCTAAACTATGCATCAGTAGAAATTTTCGGGGACGAAAATTTCTTAAGGGGGGGAGAGTTGTGACACCCCTAATTTGACCCTAGTCGAAAAGTGGTTTCGGGACCACAAAATCAAGTCATAAAAATAATTAGCCATCATATTTTATGACTATTATATGTGAATATGAATGTGTGAAAGTTTTAAGCTTTGATTTAGTAAATTGCATGTGAATTTAGTCGATGGGACTTATGTGTGACACTTTTAAAATGTGATAGTTAATCTATAAGGCTCAATTAGTGCATGTCATATGAATAAAGGGTTTGCATGTCAAATATCCCTTATGAATGAGTAGTGGCCGGCCATGGATGGGTCATTGAGGATAATATGAATTCTTTTATTAGCACTATGAGTTTAGAAAATAAAAGAATGAATTAAGAATGATAAAACATGAGGTGAGTGGGAGGAGAAACCAAAGTTGTCTCCCCTTACTCCCCATTGCCGTGACTTGTGAAAGGGGAGGAAAAACAAAATCCTTTCTTTGTTGTTCAACATGGCCGAATAGAAGAAACAAAGGAGGGGAAGAATTTTTGGTCACTTGAGTCATTAAAAAGGTTAGTATATTATGTCAAATTGTGAAATTTTAACTTGTTTTAGGTAAATAATCATGGCTCTTACTTAGCCCATGCTAAATTTGTAATTTTGATGGATGATTGGAGCATTCGGCTAGGGTATAAAGGAAGGGATTTTGATTGTTTCATCTAAGTATTGATGATGAATGTGTTATGGAAAGAAATCGGTCTTCCTAAGAATATGATTTGTGAATGTTTATATTAGTAATAGCCGATATTAAAGAGGTTTGATGTCTTGAACAAATGTTGATTATATGATTCGAAAATGAGATATGTTAATGATGAAGTATAATCGGCCATGGTCTTTGCTTGAATTTGAGATTTGTAATGTGATTTTCTTAAATTGTCTATGAATTTTTGGTTGTTGATTTCATGGTAATGGTATATTGAATCCATGACTTGAATCCATGAAAATTTAGTAAGGTTGCATTCGGCAACTTGCTTGGAATTAAGAAATGATGTCTAAGCTTAGGTGATTCGATGATGATATATATATATTCATAAGTATATTTAGTTGATTCGGCTTTGGTATTTGCATAGATAAAATATGTGTGAAGTTAGTTGTTGTGTTTGGTTAAGGTGCTATAAATAGCTTATGATTAATTCATCTTTGGTAAGTTTCATGTATGATATGCTATGGCTTTGAGAATGCATTTTATAAATTAGTTCGAAAAGGAGTGAAATAACAATTATATGTTTGACTATGTATTGGATATTTTGGTTTGGTTTGTCAATGTAATGTATGCGCTTAGGTTATGCTTAAATGGTTAGTGGAAGTAAATGATGTAATGTCAACCATAATTTTATATGTTAACAAATATTATGCTATTTGTTATGATTGGTATGAGTTAAAATGCGGATGTGTATAGATAAGCAAAAGGATATGTTTAGTATTTAGTTAAAGTAACGAAATTGTACTAAAGAGAGTATTAATGCATGTTTGGTACTTGAGATGATTGAGGTGGTGATCTCGAAGCTAAATGTTATAAGGAATAAGTGTATTTCTTGCTAACCGAATTATAATATAATCGAATGTGGTTTTACACAATAGTGATGTGATAAGTTTAAATTTGGTTCATTAGCTCAAGAACTCAAGGAAACAAAGTCGGATCGTGGAAAAAGGGAAATTGGTCGAATAGTCGGAATTGACGTACATTAGCAATCGAGGTAAGTTTTAAGTATTAATGCCTATAATGTGATTGAGTATGATATGTTAAGCACATATTAAAAGAATCATAACTCTATTGTAAATCTTTATGCATATAGCCTAATGGTTATTATGAAGTATAGGTAAGTTATTGATATGATATGTTGCCAAATGGATATGATATTATGAAGTGCTGAAAGGATATGTCAGAAGAGTAAAATTGTGATAAACCTGCTCAGGACAGCAGCAGTAACATGAATTCAGAAAATCACCATAAATTCATGGATTTGAATTAGAGGCTGAATGAGACATGAAATTAAAGCTTAATGAGTCTAGTTTCTTATAAAAGAAACCGTGTAAACAAAGGAATTTCTGATAATGAGAAATTTGATTCGTAGTGAAGAGTGGTCAGATTAGTCAAACAGTGAAACAGGGGAAAACTTAAGAAAAATCTGGTGTTGATTGGCCAACCTAAAATTCTGGAAATTTCATGGATGGAAGATATACGAGTCTATATTCAGGAAAAATTAACGGCAAGTGATTTGGAGTTTTGTAGCTCCATTTATAAACAATTTAGTGACCATTGCTCAGGAAAACAGCTCGTAGTGAATATGTGATGTTGTTGTAAACATGGATAAAACTTGTTTTAGTTACTCATAAGCTATTGATTAAACCCATACTTGAATTCTAAATCGTGATATTGTAAGCTTATGATAATTCGAATATGAATGATAGTATGGCGTAAAATTGAATTATTCATTGGAAAGTGATGGATGTAGATTCGGTCAAGCCCAAGTCTGTACATGATAGTATATGTGGTATGTGAAGTCTAATTGAATAAATGTGAAAGTGTATATGTGTGAATAGGGCCGAATGGCCAATGTGATGAAAGTGAACATGTGTATGTGTGATAAGGCCGAATGGCCAATGTGATGAAAGTGAACATGTATATGTGTGATAAGGCCGAATGGCCAATGTGATGAAAGTGAACATGTGTATGTGTGATAAGACCGAATGGCCAATGTGATGAAAGTGAACATGTATATGTGTGATAAAGCCGAATGGCCAATGTGATGAAAGTGAACATGTATATGTGTGATAAGGCCGAATGGCCAATGTGATGAAAGTGAACATGCATATATGAGATAAGGCCGAATGGCCAATGTGATGAATGTGAACATGCATATATGAGATAAGGCCGAATGGCCAATGTGATGAATGTAAACATGTGTATGTGTGATAAGGCCGAATGGCCAATGTGATGAAAGTGAACATGTATATGTGTGATAAGGCCGAATGGCCAATGTGATGAATGTGAACATGCATATATGAGATAAGGCCGAATGGCCAATGTGATGAATGTAAACATGTGTATGTGTGATAAGGCCGAATGGCCAATGTGATGAAAGTGAACATGTATATGTGTGATAAGGCCGAATGGCCAATGTGATGAAAGTGAACATGTGTATGTGTGATAAGACCGAATGGCCAATGTGATGAAAGTGAACATGTATATGTGTGATAAAGCCGAATGGCCAATGTGATGAAAGTGAACAGGTGTATGTGTCATAAGGCCGAGTGGCCAATGTGATGAATGTGAGCATGTGTATGTGAGATAAGGCCTAATGGCCGATGTGATGAATGTGAAAGTGTATAAATGTGATAAGTCCCGAAGGGCATTTGTGTCAGTACTATATCCGGGTTAAAACCCCGCAGGCTTTATGCGAGAATATTATCACTGATTAATGTCCGTAAGCTTCGTGCTCGTACTATATCCGGGCTCTAAAGACCCGATGACTGCGTGTGGGAATTTTGTCCGGGTAAGACTCGATAACTTCGTGTGGAGATTATGTCCTGGTAAGACTTCGTAATAAGAGTTGCTTATAAATATATTCAGTGCGAAAGGTTAAACAGGTATGTACTCCAAGTCTATATGTGAGCTTGATTGCACTAAATCATAAGGTAGTTATGTGATGCATGTGAGAGCAATCTATGAGACTACTCCTATGATTATGTGATATCGGATCAGTGTGAGAGGTGATGGGAAATCATACGATATATCTATGTCACATGAGCTCACTTTTACGTGAAAGTTTATCTGCCTATTGTATATGATGAGACGTGCGTATTCGGAAAAGGGATGGTATGCCCGAAGGAAGAGTGAAATAAAAATACGAACAACTATGTTATAATTTGATTGTTATCTATTGCCACTGCTTAAACTTACTAAGCATTGTAATGCTTACTCCGTTTACTCTGTTTCCTCTGTTTTATAGATCTCATTGCGAAGCTACAGGCTCGGGGATCGTCAGCAACTAGTCACACTATCACTATCCACGGTTTGGTACTGCTATGTTTTGGATTGTCTTATGGCATGTATAAAATAGACTAGTGGCGGAAGAATATTTTGGTTAATGTATATAGCCATGCGAAAATGGCTTACATATGTTGAGCATAATGTTATAATCATTTGGTATGGAATGGTTAATCACTATCATAATTTGTGCTATTCATGCTAAAGGGGCTAGTTGAATCATGGAAACTATTAAATAGGTAAAGTCTACCTTAAAGGCAGATGTTGGCAGCAGCAGTGATGTAGATTTGGAAAATCACTAAAAATAGTATGATTGGAATTAAATAATGAATAAATTATGTAAACGAACCTTGATGAATCTATTTTCATAGGGAAGTAACGAAACGATCATATGGACAGTATGTTAAGAGTTATTGAGGTTCTCGTGAGACAGGGCCAGAACGGTTTCTGGATTCCCTGTTCCGACTTTGGAGATTTATTATAAATTAACCAGAGATAATTAGGAGTCATGCCATATATGTACAGATTCCTCTCTGAGTCTAGTTTCTATAGAAACAAACGACATCAGTATTGAAGCTCTGTGCAGGGAGATATCCAATTCGTAATGCGCAAGGGTCAGTGTAGTCGATCCCTGTAACATGGGAGACTTTGACTAATAAACTGTACTAATTGGCCCGACCAAAAATTCTAGAAAAAAATATGTAGATGGGCATATGAGTCTAGTTTCAGGGAAAAATCACGAAACTGATTTCGAGTTGTGAAACTCAAGATATGATTTTTAAAGCGACTATTACGCAGATTGGCAGTGTCTGGAAAATTTTTAAAAAGTCTGTTAACACCTCGTGTTCGACTCCGGTGACGGTCTCGGGTTCGGGGTGTTACAGATGTGTTTAAGTATGGGAGAGAATTAAGGACAAAAAAGGCTTGGAAAATAGCCTAAGTGTTGGCCACACGGGCGTGTGGCTTGACCGTGTGGTTCATTTTGCATGATGACGTCATAGTCAGAGAGTTACAGACCTGATGAACAAGCATGTTGAAGAGACACAGGCGTTGACTCTGCTTCATGGAAAAATTTTATAAATTTTCTAAACTTTCCAAAGTTCCTGTTTAGTCCCCAACTACTTTCATAGCATGTTTAAGGCGTTGTAGGCACATATAAAGGACTTTAAGATAGAAATTGAAAAATTTTGAATTTGAACGAAATTTTATGACTTGGTTTGTATGTTTGTGAATCTTTGAGTTCGGTAATGCCACGAACGCTGTCCCGGCCTCAGATACGGTAATGGTGTTACAGCAGGGGTGGATGAATCCGTGAAAGGGAGCAACAAGTAAGTCGAAAAATCAAAATTCGCGGGAAAGGTGACCAAAATGATACATGATGTCGTGATGAGAAAGTTGCATCATCACGATGAGTTGTTCACGTCCCGATGAAGCTTCGCAACGTCACAATGAGGAGGCCATAACAAGGAAACAAATAGTGAGTGACATCAAGACGTGAGTATCGTGTCGTTGCAACGAAAGGCCCTACGGCACAACGAGACTAAGTTGTCGTCACAACGAGCTATGACGTAATTGCCTCAGAAATTGTAATGACAAGGTGGTGTCGTGACGAGCCCCAAATTCCACGTCTCAATGACGTGACATATATATAAGGGTCTCATCACGATGAGCCTAACAGTGCTGCCTTAAACGTGTTTCTCTTCATTGTCTTCACCATTCTCAACTGCCACCGCTTCAAAACCCCTGTTTTTTTAGTTTTTTCGTAGTTATTAGTCTTTAATCTTTATTCGTATCTATTTGCTTCAACCCTCTCTGGCTAAAACACCCACAACAACCGATGTGAAAACACAACAGTGCCTACAAAGCAACATCGATAAATACCCGATGATATCTCTCTTATCTAGTTTTTATATATATTCATATTGATTTTTTGATAAATAGATTAGAGAACTGAGAAATTTGTTGCATTAATATTATTGGGTTGATTGGCTGTTGAATTGGAATTCAGTTAAGCATGCTTCCTCATAAACGACCCACATCTCGGTAAATCGAGGAACACAATGTTCCCGATAAATCGAGAAGATGATTTGTCTCTACCAACGCCGTTACTCGAGCCGACAAATTTGTGGACAAACCACTATTTCCTAAACTGGCTTCGATTTTGCCACGTAAAATTTTCATGATCTTATAATTGCAAAGATCGATTGCTTACGGTGGAAAACGTTTGTCGGCATCCCACGAAACTGGATGTTATATTGATTGTCTAGGAATTCTATGCGAATTTCCTGGAAGCACAAGACAATAAAGCCTTTGTGAAAGATGTGTACGTAGACACCTCTCCTGCAGTAATCGATAGATTCTATAGGACATCTCACTTTAGTCTCGATTTTTATGAAATTTTATAAGATAGTGAGGTGGACTATAATGAAATAATAAATTTTCTAATGGAAGATAAATGTACTTGGGTTCAAAAGTCTGTGACTAACGAACCTTACGGTTTCAGCAGTCGATTATAACTCCAGAAGCAAAAATGTGGATGTATTTCATCAGTGCAAAATTCTTCCCTACTTAGCCCATTACAAAAGTTACTTGTGATCGTGCTTTTCTCTTGTATTCTATTTTACAGGGACAAAAGATAAACATGGGGCCCCAACTTTTTCATCATATGCGACAATGTGTCGAAGGGCACATGTGAGGGCTCTCATACCCGAACTTGATTACAGAGATGTGCAAGCAAGCTGGTGTGTCGATTGACCTCGAGGAACCGACTTGCCCACCAAAGGGCATTTTAAAAGATGCCATCTACGTGCGGTTCTACAATCAACATGCCGATTAGGTAGAGGAGTGGAACAAGGAGGTGGTCGCACATTGTGAGTACTCGAGGGCACAGCCCAACCTGTACCACCATGAGTATACCGATCTAAGAGGGTTCCAAAAGATCCGATGAGCAAAAATGGTTCAGACACATTGCAGTCAACGTGAGCGCTAGACACAGTGGATGGCCCTCATATTGGGTCCTCCCGAAAGAGCAACACCACCCATTCATCTCCAGTATCTCCTAGCCTACGCTAGCTAGACCATCCACATTGAGAGGGGATACGGCAAGAGTCATCTCAGACGAGCACAATGGCAACACATACGAATTCGATGACATCTTCACCAATTTATGAGGGATTTTATTCTTTCTTTTTGTTTTTGTTATTTTAATTTCTTTAGAAACATAAAAATGTTCTTATTAAATATATATTTTTTCTTTATGTGTTTTTTTTTCTGTGTAGGAACCCCACAAGGGATGAGGCACTACAAGTTCGAGCCAAAACTGCGAGGAAGAGCCAATCCCACCATTTGTGATGGACTTTTAATGCTAATCAAGTAACCTTTTTCCTTTATATTTTTATTGCACATCAGGGACAATGTAATGAATAAAGTGCGGGGGTGACATAGGAAAATTTTTAAACTTTTAAATTTTAAAATTTTAAGTTTTTCTGTTATTTTGTTTTTTGGTCATTTAATTTTTTTTTGTGTGTGTGTTATGAGTGTGCTTGAGCTTGTAGAAATACAAGTGATTGGTTAGGAACATATACCTAAATTGTTTACTTAGATTGTAAATTTAGCTTGAAATTAAATAATTTAGGTGTTTATATTTAGTCTAATTAGATTAGTTTATTAGATTGTAAATAGGAAAAGGAGATTAAATATACCAAGTGATAAAGGTGATGCAAATAGGTAATTACATTTGTAGAAGTATGGAGGTTTCATTAAAAAAAAATGCTCGATAAATCCATGGTTATTGAAATGGTGCAGTATGACTAGTGCCTTTATAAAAAGTATCCAAGAAAATCTTGACCGTATTGGCACAAATAATAAAAATCAAAAATCATCGTAAGAAATTATAGAGAAATATTACTGCATCAGAGTTCAAGCATGAATAAAATAAATCTAGTAGAAAAAAATTCGAATTACTATACCCTTAAAAATAAATGCTATATCGTATATAATTTGATGAAGCATATATTAATTTTCTTTAACTTGATT